>NC_052150.1:225185221-225354649 GCF_902713615.1 Scyliorhinus canicula
CGCCCATTAGTCCAATCCATGGTTTTTCCCCTGTCGACAGAGGCCCGCCAGACCTTCAGCCGCATCAAAGCGGATATTGCAAAGGCCACGATGCACGCTATCGACAAATCCCTCCCTTTCCAAGTTGAGAGCGAGGCACCTGACGTACCTCTGGCGGCTACCCTCAACCAAGCGGGCAGACCCGTGGCCTTCTTCTCACGCACCCTCCATGCTTCAGAAATCCACCACTCCTCAGTGGAAAAGGAGGCCCAGGCCATAGAGGCATTACCTGGCTGGAAGAGATTCACTCTCCTCACCGACCAACGGTCGGTGGCTTTCATGTTTGATAATGCACAGCGGGGCAAGATAAAAAACGACAAGATCTTACCGTGGAGGATCGAGCTCTCCACCTACAACTATGAGATCTTGTACGATCCCGGGAAGCTAAACGAGCCTCCTGATGCCCTATCCTGCGGCACATGTGCCAACGCACAAGTGGACCGCCTCCAAGCCCTCCACGAGGACCTCTGCCATCCGGGGGTCACTCGATTCTTCAATTTCATTAAAACCCGCAACCTGCCCTACTCCATCGAGGAGGTCAGGACCGCCACCAGGAACTGCCAAATCTTCGCAGAGTGCAAGCCACACTTCTACCGGCCAGAGAAAGCGCACCTGATAAAGGCGTCCCGTTCTTTTGAACGCCTCAATATCCAGCAGAGGGCAGTAGAGCGGAGCTAATGATTGACTGCTGTGGGGGAAATTTGCATACGCCTGTTGCGAGTAAAGATCAAGATGAAGGCTCGAGGGCAGGTAGATGCAGAAAGAAGTTGAAGCGTGACGTCACAGCCTGCAGGAGAAGCGGCCTTCAGATTTTCGGGAGCAGGGGTCTATCGGGAAAGTAAGTTTACCTCTTTAAAAACTTTAAAAACTTACCTTGAAGAGTGACATCACAGCAAAGCAGTGACCTGATTGGCTGGTAAGGAAAGTGCTCCAATTAGCAGTAGCTGGAGAAATTTAACTCTTTGTGTGTTGGTAAGTATTGTGATTGGTGAGTAGAATCCTTATTCCTTTCACTTATTTATTAGCCTTCTGTACCTGCGCTGCTGGGGGAAACATCTAGTGCAATAAAGCCTTCAATTGTCTCCAATCTCGCTTCTGGAGTTATTGATTGTGCATCACCCTCCCACCAGGCTTACTCACTCTTCCAATGTCGTCCTTCGGGCAGGAGATACAGAAGTCTGAGAACACGCACAAACAGACTCAAAAACAGCTTCTTCCCCACTGTCACCAGATTCCTAAATGACCCTCTTATGGACTGACCTCATTAACACCCCTGTATGCTCCATCTGATGCCAGTTTTATGTAGTTACATTGTATATCTTGTGTTGCCCTATAATGTATTTTATTTTATTCCCTTTTTTTCCCATGTACTGAATGATCTGTTGAGCTGCTCGCAGAAAAATACTTTTCACTGCACCTCGGTACACGTGACAATAAACAAATCCAATCCAATCCAATCCAGGCGGCGCAGTCCCAGAGGGAGATGGCGCAGTCACTGGCTGGTGAAGCACAAGCCTAGAAGGTGGTGGCACAGTCAATGGGTGATGTGGCACAGTCCCAGACGGAGGTGCTCCACTTCCTGGGCTCCATAGCTGCGACCTCAGGGATCGCTCCGCTGGCACCCCCCAGTCCCATGGAGTAGCCCAGGGGCCATTGGGTACTGCGAGGGAGGAGGAGTTGATTGGTCCCATGCCAGTGACTGTGTGGTCACTGCCAACCTGGGGCCCCCACCCTGTAGAGCTGCATGTCTGTATTACGGACCGGTTGCAGTCAGGGTGGTGGTTAGCCAGGGGTGTGGGTGTAGAGGTGTATGAATGGGATGCAGTGTCCTTGCCTCTGGCCACTCCTTCTTTTTAAAATCTTTTTATTGGCATTTCCCATATTTATAAACAGTTGTATATATACACATCCCATTTTTCGCGCCTGCGCTAATTTCCTTTATTATACAGAGAGGTTTAATTTGTCCTTCGTTTAACTGACCCTATATGGATTCCATTGTCCTCTGGATCGGTGTATGGTTCCCCCCCCTCCCCCGTTGTCCGCCCCCCTCATCTCTTGTGGTTTCCCCATTTTCCTTCCGCCTTCTCCTCCCCCCCCTGGGTTGAGCTGTCTTTTGGGTGCCTCATCCGTCTTGGTGGTTTTATTTTAAATTCTTATTTGGTCACCCCTCGTTGCTGGCCTCGATCAGGTTTCGGAACAGGCCGACGAACTGCCCTCAAGTATCCAGGAAGCCTTCCTCTGACCCTCGGATGGCGTACTTAATCTTCTCCAGGTGGAGAAATTCCGAGAGGTCAGTGAGCCAGTCTGTAGGTGTGGGTGGTGCTGCTGATCGGCAGCTGAGCAGGATTCTCCGGCGTGCGATTAGGGAAGCGAAAGCGAGGGCGTTGGCCCCCTTCCCCGTGTGTAACTCTGGCTGCTCCGATACCCTGAAGATTGCCACTATTGGGCATGGCTTCAAACTCACCCCCACAACCTTGGACATTGCCTTGGAGAAGGCTATCCAGAACCCAGCAAGCTTGGGGCAAGCCCAGAACATGTGGGTGTGGTTGGCCGGGCCCCTCTGGCACCGTTCACATTTGTCCTCCACCTCCGGGAAGAACCTGCTCATTCGGGTTCTGGTCAGGTGCGCTCTGTGCACCACTTTGAGCTGCATTAGGCTTAGCCTTGTGCAGGAGGAGGTGGAGTTCACCCTGCTCAGTACTTCGCTCCAGAGTCCCCACCCTCCCTCTGCCCCCAGTTCATCCTCCCAATTTTGTCTGGTCTCGTCCAGTGGACTCCAGGCTCTGTTCAGTAGCTGTCCGTACATTTTCCCACGTGGCCACCCCCTTCTCACTGCTTGTGCTGATCAGGTCCTCTACTAGTGTGGTTTCTGGGGTGCCCTGGGGTACCCTACTGCCACTTGTCAGAGGAAATGATCGAAATGAAATGAAAGAAAATGAAACTTGCTTATTGTCACGAGTAGGCTTCAAATGAAGTTACTGTGAAAAGCCCCTAGTCGCCACATTCCGGCGCCAGGAAGTGTTTTATTTGGAGGTGTCTCATTTCCTGTCCTTTTCCTAGCCTCCACTTCCTCGTCAGTTCGCATAGTGTCGCCAATCTGTGCCCTACGTAGAAGTCCCCGACTGTCAGTGTGCCCCTGTCCCGCCTCCACCTTTTGAAGGCGGTATCCAGCATGGCTGGGGGGAATCTGTGGTTGCCGCAGATGGGGGACATTTTGGTTATCCCGAAGTGCTGTCTCAGCTGGGTCCACATTCTCAGCGTGGCCGCTACCACTGGGCTCGTTGTGTACCTTGTTGAGGGAGATGGGAGTGCTGCTGTGGCCAGGGACCGGAGGGTTGTTCCTTTACAGGACAGTAAGGGACAATGGAAGATATATTTACACACTGACTCCCATTGTGTCAGACCAGGCCAGATAATGAAATGAAAATCGCCTCCTTCATTTGTACCCAATCTGTGTCGGGGTCTTGTACCCATCCCCTCACTCTGCCGTTGCTGCCCAGTGGTAGTATTGTAGGTTCAGTAGAGCCAGGCCCCCTTTGACTTTCCCTCTTTGCAGTGTCGGTTTGGGAATTCACGGGTTCTTATATCCTCCCCCCAACACACACACACACAAACGCCATGATTAGACTGTCTACGTTTTGGAAAAAGGTCTTGGGGATGAAGATCGGGATGAATCTAAACAGGAAGAGGAACCTTGGCAGTCCGTTCATCTTGATCGTCTGCACTCTCCCTGCCAGGGAGAGTGGGAGTGAGCCCCACCTTTGAAGGTCTTTTCTTACTTCCTCCACCAGGGTGGTCAGTTCCACTTGTTACCTGTGTCCAGTCTCTGGCTATCTGGATCCCCAGGTAACGGAATCTGTTCTGGGCGGTCACTGTCTGTGCGGAATCTGCACATTCTCACCTTGTGTGCGTGGGTTTCCTCCGGGTGTTCCAGTTTCCTCCCACAGTCCAAAGATGTGCGGGTTAGGTGGATTGGCCGTGCTAAATTGCCCATAGTGTCCAAAATTGCCCTAAGTTTTGGGTGGGGTTGCTGGGTTGTGGGGATGGTGTGGAGGTGTAGACCTTGGGTAGGGTGCTCTTTACAAGAGCCGGTGCAGACTTGATGGGCCGAATGGCCTCCTTCTGCACTGTAAATTCTATGTTTCTATGATTCCCTTCCAGCTTTTCGCGTCCCGCAGGGCTATTGCCAGGGGTTCGATCGCTAGCGCGAATCAGAGTGGGGACAAGGGGCAGCCCTGTCTTGTTCCTCTCTGCAGCTGGAAGTATTCAGAGCTGGTGGTGTTAGTGCCCCCTGCCAGTGAGTCTGCGAACATGTCCCTTAGGAAATGGGGCCTACTCCTACTCCTACTCCTATCACATCTGGTTCTTTAATGTCCTTTAGGGAAGGAAATCTGCCATCCTCACCTGCTCTGGCCCACATGTGACTCCAGACCCACAGCAATGTCGTTGGTTTCTAACTGCCAACAATGAGGCTGGATAACAAATGATGGCATTGCCAGCGAGGTCCACATTCTGTGAAAGGTGAAAGAAAAAGCAATATTTTTCATTTTCCGATGTTCTTCTATGTTATTCTCCAGAAAGGATCCCTTTTTTTCCTATCACTGAGGTTGGTCTGACCTTGACTGCCCCCTCCGAATTACTGCTGCTTCCAAACTGCAGTGTTCTACCTGACTAGTTTCCTTAAAGTACTATTCTGATTGGCTGCTGCCCCTACCAAGGAGTTGACTAAAAAGCTGCAACATGGCCAGCAGAAGTGGTAGTCCATGGTTCAGTTAAACTTCTCTGTAGGTTCTTCTCCAGGTTCCCAGGGTAAGGAAGAAGGTAATTCATATTATTTTCCTCAGCCTTGCCCGCTGGCTCTGTTACCATGGAGGTCTGGACTCAAAGGTCAGGGATGACCCTCCAGTCTACTGCCCCTCTCGTCTGTTATGGGCTGCCTTGTCCTAGGGGTCACAGAAAGGACATGGTGAGATGCATGGACGTGAGATCTACATGGATCCTGTACCTGGTGGCATATGTACCCCTCGTGGGGTTGAGTTTGATCAAGGGGGCTGAAGCGTCCCAGATCGGGGTCACCCCTGGGCTGGGAGGAGTGACGGGCTTTTGTATCAGTAAGATCTTTCAGCACCTCTTTAACTATTATGGAGACCCCTAACTACTGTAGGGGCAAAAGCTGCTGCCTGTCTATCCAACCAAACACTTCCAGGATGCAGCCCTGCTGTGGCTACAATTCTGAAAGTCAGTTTCACTTCCTTTGGCTGTGAGCAGCCTCTAGCTTCACAGCTGAAGGCTATTGCAAATGAGGAATTCGCCTTGTTAGCTGGTGAGCACTTCACAGCTGCAGGTTGCTTGCTGCTTGCTCCTGCTGGTGGCTGCAAATGCCTGGAGGCTCCTCCTGCTGTTTCCTTCCTTTTCTGTCGCCGGGAAGAAGGAAAATGTTTTTTTGAGATACCTGGGTCCTCGCACACTGGGCTCAGGGGGACGTACGGGTCCAGAAGGCGTTCGGGTTTGAAGCAAGAAGATGCCGTGGGACCTGGTGGACAACACTGATCCAAATGGGCCACCTGATGACACCGTTGAAGAAATGCTTCTGCAGATTGCTGATGCTTTTGTTGCTGGTGTGGAGAGTGCTGCATGTCACCGCGGGTTAAACACGCTGGAAGTAACTGCACCTTGAGCACCAGTGGAATTATGTGGACATCAGGATTTGGTTCTAATGCGATTGGGTCATATGGGACGGCTGCACAGATGAGCATCCTGGAAATGAAATGAAGTGAAATGAAAATCGCTTATTGTCAAAAGTAGGCTTCAATTAAGTTACTGTGAAAAGCCCCAAGTCGCCACATTCCAGCACCTGTTTGGGGAGGCTGGTACAGGAATTGAACCGTGCTGCTGGCCTGCCTTGGTCTGCTTTAAAAGCCAGCGATTTAGCCCAGTGTGCTAAACCAGCCCCTATCTAAACCAGCCCCTGAAGGAGAATGGCACTGATACATGGAACAACTAACACATTGAAGGACAGATTATTTCTACGACAAAGTTCTGGACATGAAAACAAATTCTCAGGCTTATCCTCCATTTCTGTTGAGGAACCTGTGGGGGGTAGAGGGGCTGGTTTAGCACAGTGGGTTAAAGAGCTGGCTTGCAATGCAGAACAATGCCAGCAGTGCAGATTCAATTCCTGTACCAGCCTCCCCAAACAGGCGCCAGAATGTGGCGACTAGGGGCTTTTCACAGTAACTTCATTGAAGTCTACTTACGACAATAAGCGATTATTATTATTATTATGATACTGTGTGGGGTTTTTTGTGAGAATGAGCTGATACAGCTTTGGATTAGTACCAACATGGAACGGTGATGTTTCCTTGTTGCTTAATGGTTAGTGTGATATATGGAACATTACGTAGTTAATTTTCTTTGTTACTGTTGACCGTTTAATGAACAAAATATTCTCAACTCTCAAGTGTCTCCTCAACCTGCTCCAGGGGCCTGGCGAAACTTGCCATAAACAGGTCCAGGCAGCGGCCAACCGAGGGGGTTGTCCAACCCAACTGTCTGCCCCTCTTCTGTGCCTTCATTAGCGGTTGGGTGTTTTAAAAAATTTGTTTACGGGATGTGGGCGTCGCTGGTTAGGCCAGCATTTATTGCCCATCCCTAGTTTCTCTTCAGAAGGTGGTGGTGAGCTGCCTTCTTGAACCTGCTGCAGTCCCTGAGGTGCAGGTACACCCACTGTGCTGTTAGGGAGGACTTTCCAAGATGTTGCCCCAGCCACAGAAGGAACGACGATATATTTCCAAGTCCGAGTGATGAGTGACTTGATGGGGAACTTCCAGATGGTGGGGTTCCCAGGTATCTGCTGCTCTTGTCCTTCTAGATGGCAGTGGTTATGGGTTTGGAAGGTACTGTCGAAGGAACTTGGTGAGTTACTGTAGTGCATCTTGTAGATGGCACACACGGCTGCCACTCTGCGTCGGTGGTGGAGGGACTGAATGTTTGTGGAAGGAGGAGCAATCAAGCGGGGCTGCTTTGTCCTGGATGGTGTCAAGCATCTTGAGTGTTGTTGAAGCTGCACTCTGTTGCCCTTTTAATAATGTGTTGCATACCATCCCACCAGCTTCACCAATAATGTTGCCAATCGGCACCAGAGTCGCCAATAATGTTACCAATTATTAATGATGATATTGCTTTTCAGAGCTTTTCGGATCTGGAGTGGCTGGGTCTGGAGAAGTAATTTCGGTTCTGCTGGACTCATCCGTCTGGTAGCGATCGTTGACCTTGAACTTGCTTCTGGCTGTGGTGCTGCAGTTGGCTTCAGGTATAGGCCGAGCTGAAGAGAGCCGGTGTGCCAGGGCCAAAAGAGATCGAACACATGGCAGTGTCTCTCTCTCTATCCTTTGGGGTTTCGCGCTGTTTTGGGCGGTCCTTAGCACTGGACCCAATAATTCGGCAGGCTTCGATTTTAGCCAATAAAGGGGCGGGTGCCTTGATGGCTGGCCGTGTCCTGAGCAGTCATTGACCTTGGCTGTTTGGGCTTCCTGGGTGAAGGGAGTGGCACCGATGTGTCTGGAATTGTATCTGATACCTGAGCACCCGTCCAAAGTCCTGGTGCAATGGGCCATTAGGATGCAAATCGGCTGGGGGTTTCCATACTGTCTGGTTCTCTGTCAGCAAATATACATTTAGGCTCTGAGGTTGCCTGAATCCTGTATTGGCCATATTTCCCTTGAGTCTTTGCAAGTATCCGTGTTTCCTTTGTAAGTGGCCATCTCAGATGGCTACAGTCTGTCCTCTTGATCCTAAACGCAAAGCATGCTGGATCACAATACCGATCTTTTATCTATTCTTTGTTGTGCCGGGTACCCTTGGTCAAGGACAGGTTCTATACTACTCTGACCTATGTATTGGAGCATTTACCTAAATTTTTAATACATCACACTGTTATGGGAGCAGCGTTTCCAGAACCTCAAAATGTATCATGGAGTTCAACCAACCTCTCCCTTTAATGTATTGTTGCAACCCCCCCGATGCCGCAACCCCCCCCCCCGATGCCGCAACCCCCCCCCCGATGCCGCAACCCCCCCCCGATGCCGCAACCCCCCCCCGATGCCGCAACCCACCCCCCGATGCCGCAACCCACCCCCCCCCCCCACCCCACACTGAACGGCGTCAACCATCATCAATGGTTGACGCCGTTTTAAAGCAACTGTGATTTTCGCCGACGTGACCCATGGCCACGTCGGCGGGACTTCGGCCCATCCGGGCTGGAGATTTGTGGAAACTAAAAAAAAAATGAAATCCCGCCGGCGCCAGCTGTTTTCAGAGGCTGCCGGCGGAATTTGCACAGCGCCGGTTTTTGGCCGGTCAGAGATTTAAAAACCCTGCGGGAGCGGGAATAACGCCGCTGCCGGCCGATTCTCCGACCCTGCGTGGGGTCGGAGAATTTCGCTCCTGAAGCGAAAGGGAAAATGCTGGAAAATCTCAGCAGGTCTGGCAGCATCTGTAGGGATGCCAGACTTGCTGAGATTTTCCAGCATTTCCCCAGCTCCTTTTAATCCCTCAGTTTAGGTTAATTAGTTGAACTCAAAATAGTTCAAGTGCCTCCTCGATGTGCCATGCCCCGGAAGATGATTCGTGCATTGCTTTTCAAGTAAACTTTGAAATGAAAATCGCTTATTGTCACGAGAAGGCTTCAAATTAAGTTACTGTGAAAAGCCCCTAGTCGCCACATTCCGGCGCCTGTTCGGGGAGGCTGGTACGGGAATCGAACCATGTTGCTGGCCTGCTTGGTCTGCTTTCAAAGCCAGCGATTTAGCCCTGTGCTGAACAGCCCCATTTGAAGCCTGAACTGTGGGCTGAACTCCATAGAGGTAGCTGCCAACAATCAAACACTCACTGGGAATCCTCTCACAGTCAAAGGGAAAGTTTGTGGATCAGGGGAGGGTTCCTGAACATGGTCTCCCTAATGTTCCCGGCAGAGGTCTGGGGTGTAGGAGCTCCTGATGTGTCCGGGGGTGAGTATGCAGAGCAAGGGGCAGCACGGTAGCATGGTGGTTAGCATAAATGCTTCACAGCTCCAGGGTCCCAGGTTCGATTCCCGGCTGGGTCACTGTCTGTGTGGAGTCTGCACGTCCTCCCCGTGTGTGCGTGGGTTTCCTCCGGGTGCTCCGGTTTCCTCCCACAGTCCAAAGATGTGCGGGTTAGGTGGATTGGCCATGATAAATTGCCCGTAGTGTCCAAAAAAGTAAGATTGCTGGGTCACGGGTATAGGGTGGATACATGGGGTTGAGTAGGGTGATCATTGCTCGGCACAACATCAAGGGCCGAAGGGCCTGTTCTGTGCTGTACTGTTCTATGTTCTATGTTCTAAGGTTTGTTCGCACAACTGGCTGATACGAAGGCACTCTGAGAGAAGGTGGGACAGTCATGGTAAATATGGTGGATTTGAGGGTCCCAGGATGGAAGCCAGAAAGGATTGTTGGTGAATCTCCTCCAATTCCTTACAGATACCAAAATGTGTGCTGGGCTTGGTGATGAAGCAGCTTCCCTCCCGTTGCTGGTGGTAGTCCAGACACCAGAGAACGCAGCAGTGACGACACAGGCTGGAAGTGGCACTGAACAGCCACCCATCAGGCTGAGGAGGAACCTAGAAGGGGAGGGCAACGACGGCCCATCATGTAACGGCATGGTTGGTCTTTCAATGAGATGACAGACAGCATGTTCTGCAGAAGACGCTGCCTCAGGAGGGAGACAGAGCTGCACCTGTGTCACGTTCTCACGGACTTGGCACCTCGTGGTGGAGGAGGACACCCATTCCCAGTGGCCATGAAGGTCACTGCAGCCCTCAACCTTTATGCAGATCCCTGGTGTATTCGAGGACCATAGGATGACGTGTTGGCTCTTGGGGGACAAGGGATGCCTGCTGAGGTCCGGGCTGATGACGCCAGTGTGAAGACCTGATACCGAAACGGAGACCCGTTATGATGAGGCCCATGTTGCCATCCGTGCTGTCGTGAGCGGTGTATCGGACTGTTGAAAGTTCCGATGCCTGGACCGCTCTGGTGGTGCCCTGAAGACAACCCCAGAGGACCTCCTGCTCTGTGGTGGTCTGCTGTGCCCTCTGCAACCTGGCACAACAGCAGGGCAACATGCTGGAGGATGAGGAGGTGGAACATGCGGCCTCGTCTGAGGAGGAGGTGGAGGTGGACCAGCAGGGGTTTGGGGAAGAGCCAGGGGTGGAGACGGAGGATGAAGGCGGCAAGGATTTAGGGCAGCATGGTAGCACAGTGGTTAGCACGGCTGCTTCACAGCTCCAGGGTCCCACGTTCGATTCCCAGCTTGGGTGACTGTCTGCACATTCTCCACGTGTCTGCGTGGGTTTCCTCCGGTTTCCTCCCACAGTCCAAAGATCTGCAGGTTAGGTTGATTGGCCGTGATAAATTGTTCTTAGTGTCCAAAACAAAAGGTGAAGTGGGGTTACTGGGTTACGGGGATAGGGTGGAGTCATGGGTTTAAGTAGGGTGCTCTTTTCAAGAGCCAGTGCAGACTTGATGGGCCGAATTGCCTCCTTCTGCACTGCAAATTCTATGATTCTATGATCCGCCACAGCCGGAGGACCAGCAAGGCCCTCATCCTCACTAGGTTGTATCAGACAAGGTTGTGTCCATCAGCTCAACCCCCACCCCAATTTCTGTCCCTCCTCACAATCCCACCATCTTCCTCCCTCTCCCTCCCCCATTTCCCTCCTTCCACCCCCCCACAATCCCTCCTCTGCAGTGCCTTTGCAATGTCCATCTGCGTCTGGGACATGGCCCCAGTGATTGGGTATGATGCCGAAGCCCTCAGCCATGATTGTCATAGACTGAGCCATGACTTGGACACCACCACTCAAGACGCAGACGTCATGCTCCAGGCTATCCACTGCGGTCACCACCCTAGCAGTGTCAGTTTTGCTGCTGCGTGTTGTCGGCACCACCACCTGTGCCCGAAGCCTTTGAACAAAAAACAAAGAACAATACAGCACAAGAACAGGCCCTTCGGCCCTCCAAGCCTGTCCTGGTCATGATACCACCCATGGCCAAATCCCCCAGCACTTCCTTGTGCCAGATCCCTCTATACCCATCCTATCCATGTATTTGTGAAGATGCCTTTTGAACGGCGCTGAGGTATCTGCTTCCACAACCTCCCCGGCAACGCGTTCCAGGCACTCACCACCCTCCGTGTAAAAAACCTGCCTCGCACATCTCCCTTAATTTGCCTTACGGACTTTAAACCTATGCCCCCTGGTGAATTACACCCTCTACCCTGGGAAAGAGTGCCTGCCCATCCACTCTATCTGTGCCCCTCATAATCTTGTAGACCTCCATCAGGTCACCCCTCAATCTCCATCATTCCAATGAAAACATTATGAATCTATTCAGCCTCTCTACACAGCTAACACCCTCCAGACCAGGCAACATCCTGGTAAACTTCCTCTGCACCCTCTCCAAAGCTTCCACATCCTTCTGGTAGTGTGGCAACCAGAATTGTGCGCAATATTCTAAGAGCAGCCTTACCAAGGTTCTATACAACTGTAGCATGACTTGCCAGGTTTTATACATGATGCCCTGTCCAATGAAGGCAAGCATTCCGATGCTTTCTTGACTACCTTGACTTTCTATATTCCTAAGAGTTTTGCCATTTACTGTATATTTCCCCTCCGTGTTAGACCTACTAAAATGCATCACCTCACATTTGTCTGGACTAAACTCCATTTGCCATTTCCCTGCCCAAGTCTCCAACCTATCTATGTCCCGCTGTATCCTCTGACAATCCTCAACACTATCTGCCACTCCACCAACCTTGATGTCATCCGCAAATTTACATATCACTGGTCACAACCTTCCATTCAGAAAAACACCCTTCTACTGCTACCCTTTGCCTTCTATGACCTAGCCAGTTCTGTATCCATCTTACCACCTCACCTCTGATCCCGTGTGACTTCACCTTTTGTACCAGTCTGCCATGAGGTGCCTTGTCAAAGGCTTTACTGAAGTCTACGTAAACAACATCCACCACCCTCCCCTCATCAATCACCTTTGTCACCTCTTCAAAAAACTCGATCAAGTTAGTGAGGCACGACTTTTCCTGCACAAAACCATGCTGTCTATCGCTTTGTTTCCAAATGGGTACAGATCCTGTCCCTGAGAATTCTCTCCAATAATTAGGGCAGCACGGTAGCACAAGTGGATAGCACTGTGGCTTCACAGCACCAGGGTCCCTGGTTCGATTCCCCGTTGGGTCACTGTCTGTGTGGAGTCTGCACATCCTCCCCGTGTGTGCGTGGGTTTCCTCCGGGTGCTCCGGTTTCCTCCCACAGCCCAATGATGTGCAGGTTAGGTGGATTGGCCATGATAAATTGCCCTTAGTGTCCAAAAAAAAAGGTTAGGAGGGATTATTGGGTTACGGGGATAGGGTGGAAGTGAGGGCTTAAGTGGGTGGGTGCAGACTAGATGGGCCGAATGGCCCTCTTCTGCACTGTATGTTCCATATAAAAAATTTACTTAATATCGACGTGAGGCTCACCGGATTATCGTAGAATTTACAGTGCAGAAGGAGGCCATTCGGCCCATCGAGTCTGCACTGGATCTTGGAAAGAGCACCCTACCCAAGGTCAACACCTCCACCTTATCCCCATAACCCAGTAACCCCACCCAACACTAAGGGCAATTTTGGACACTAAGGGCAATAAATCATGGCCAATCCACTTAACCTGCACATCTTTGGACTGTGCGAGGAAACCGGAGCACCCGGAGGAAACCCACGCACACACGGAGAGGATGTGCAGACTCCACACTACAGTGACCCAAGCTGGAATTGAACATGGGACCCTGGAGCTGTGAAGCAATTGTGCTATCCACAATGCTACCGTGCTGCCTTTCTTAAATAGCGGTACCACATTAGCTATTTTCCAGTCCTCTGGGACCTCACCTGTAGACAATAAGGATACAAAGATGTCAGTCAAAGCTCCAGAAGTTTCCTCCCTTGCTTCCCTCAGTATTCTGGGGTAAATCCCATCCGGCCCAGGAGACGTATCTACCTGAATGTCTTTTAAAAGACCCAATGCCTCTTCCTTTTTGATGTCAAAATGATCCAGACTGTCCACACACCCCACCCAAGAATCATCTTCCACAAAGTCCTTTTCTTTGGTGAACACTGACATACTCATTTAGTACCTCACCCATTTCCTCTGGCTCAACACATAGATTCTCCCCACGGTCCTGAAGTGGTCCAATCCTTTCCCTGGCCACCCTACTGCTTTTTACATATGAGTAAAAAGCTTTGGGACTCATCTTAATCCTAGCCCTCCTAATTTCCTGCTTTCTGTATACTCCTCAAGGATTTTGACTGTCCCCAACAGTCGAGGCCGTACAAAAACCTTTTATTTTTGACGAGGTTCAGAATATCCCTCTGGGTAAAACACAGGCCTCGCATATCTCCTCTAAACTTTGCCCCAGGGACCTTAAACCTATGCCCCCATGTGTGACCCCCTCCACTCCGGGAAAGAGGCCCATCCACTCTATCCATGCCCCTCGTAATCTTGGAGACCTCTATCAGGTCTCCCCTCAACCTCGATTCTTCTGATGAAAACAGTCTCTCCACATAGCTATCACCCTCCAGACCAGGCAATATCCTGGTAAACCTCCTCAACACCCCCTCCAAAGCCTCCAAATCCTTCTGGTAGTGTGGCGACATTAGTCTGGATTAAACTCCACCTGTCAATTCTCTGTCCAAGTCTCCAACCTATCTATGTCCTGCTGTATCCTTTGACAATCCTCAACACTATCTGCCGCTCCACCAACCTTGCTGTCATCTGCGAACTTACTAATCAGACCAGCTACATTTTCCTACAAATAGTTTATTTATACTGCAAATTTCAGAGGCCCCAGCGCAGATCCCTGTCGAACACCACTAGTCACAACTTTCCATTCAGAAAAACGCCCTTCTACTGCTACCCTTTGACATCTGTGACCGAGCCAGTTCTGTATCCATCTTGCCATCTCACTTCTGATCCCGTTTGACTTCACCTTTTGTACCAGTCTGCCATGGGGCAACTTGTCAAAGGCTTTACTGAAGTCCATGTAACCAACATGCTGTCCCTCAGAATTCTCTCCAATCATTTACCTATTACCAACGTGAGGCTCACCGACCTATAGTTTCCAGGATTAGCCCTGCTACCTTTCTTAAACAGCGGTACCACATTAGCTATTCTCCAGTCCTCTAGGAGCTCACCTGTAGCCAATGAGGATACAAAGATGTCAGTTAAGGCACCCGCAATTTCCTCCCTTGCTTCCCTCAGTATTCTGAGGTAAATCCCATCCGGCCCAGGAGACTTATCTACCTTGATGTCTTTGAAAAAACCCAATACCCATCCTTTTTGATGTCAACATGGCCTACACAGTCCACACACCTGACCCAAGAATCATCTTAAGACCATAAGACATAGGGGAAGAATTAGGCCACTCGGAACTATCGAGTCTGCTCCGCCATTCAATCATGGCTGATATTTTCTCATCCCCATTCTCCTGCCTTCCCCCCATAACCCCTGATCCCCTTATTAATCAAGAACCTATCTATCTCTGTCTTAAGGACACTCAGTGATTTGGCCTCCACAGCCTTCTGCGGCAAAGAGTTCCACAGATTCACCACCCTCTGGCTGATGAAATTCGTCCACATCTCTGTTTTAAAGGATCGTCCCTTTAGTTTGAGATGGTGTCCTCTGGTTCTAGTTTTTCCTACAACTGGAAAAATCCTCTCCACGTCCACTCCATCCAGGCCACGCAGTATCCTGTAAGTTTTAATAAGATCCCCCTCATCCTTCTAAACTCCAACGAGTACAGACCCAGAACCCTCAACCGTTCCTCATACAACAAGCTCTTCATTCCAGGGATCATTCTTGTGAACCTTGTCTGGACCCTTTCCAAGTCCAGTGCATCTTTTCTTAGATATGGTGTCCAAAACTGCTCACAATACCCCAAATGGTATCTGAACAGAGCCTTATACAGCCTCAGAAGTACATCTCTGGTCTGTATTCTAGCCCTCTCGACATGAATGCTAACATTGAATTTGCCTTCCTAATTATCGACTGAACCTGCACTTTAACCTGAAGAGAATCATGAACAAGGACTCCCAAGTCTCTTTGTGCTTCTGATTTCCAAAGCATTTTCCCATTTAGAAAATAGTCTGTGCCTCCATTTCTCCTTCCAAAGTGCAGAATCTCACACTTTTCCACATTGTATTTCATCAGCCACTTCATTGCCCACTCTCCTAGCCTGTCCAGGTCCTTCTGCAGCCTCCTTGCTTCCTCAATACTACCTGTTCCTCTACAGATCTTTGTATCATCTGCAAACTTAGAAACATTGCCTTCAGTACCTTCCTCCAGATCATTAATGTATATTGTGAAAAGTTGTGGTCCCAGCACAGACCCCTGAGGCACACCACTAGTCACCGGCTGCCATCCTGAAAAAGACCCCTTTATCCCCACTCTCTGCCTTCTGCCAGTCAGCCAATCCTCTATCCATGCCAGGATCTTACCCTTAACACCATGGGCTTTTAACTTATTTAACAGTCTCCTATGCGGCACCTTGTCAAAGGCCTTTTGAAAATCTAAATAAATCACGTCTACTCGTTCTCATTTGTCTAATTTCCTTGTTATTTCTTCAAAGAACTCTAACAGATTTGTCAGACATGACCTCCCCTTGACAAAGCCGTGCTGACTCAGTCCTATTTTACCATGCATTTCCAAGTGCTTCGCGATCTCTTCTTTAATAACAGACTCTAAAATCTGACCAATGACCAAAGTCAGGCTAACCGGCCTATAATTTCCTGTCTTCTGCCTCCCTCCCTTCTTAAACAGGGGTGTTACATTAGCCACCTTCCAGTCCTCTGGGACCCTTCCTGCCTCCAGTGATTCCTGAAAGATCACCACTAATGCCTCCACAATTTCCTCAGCTATCTCTTTTAGAATCTTGGGGCGTAGTCCATCCGGTCCAGTTGATGTACCCACCTTCAGACCTTTCAGTTTTCCCAGAACCTTCTCCTTAGTGATGGTCACTGCACTCACCTCTGCCCCCTGGTTCTCCTGGAGCTCTGGCATCCCACTGGCGTCTTCCACCGTGAAGACTGATGCAAAGTAACTATTCAGTTCATCTGTCATTTCTTTGCTTCCTATTATTATTTCTCCAGCCACATTTTTCAGCAGTCCAATGTCTATTTTTGCCTCTCTCTTACCTTTTATATATTGAAAAGAAACTCTTTCTATCTTCCTTTATATTACTAGCTAACTTGTACTCGTACTTCTTCTTTTCCCCCCATTTTGCTTTTTTAGTTGTCCTCTGCTCGCTTTTAAAGGCTTCCCAATCCTCTGGCTTCCCACTAATCCTCGCCACTTTGTATGCTTTTACTTTTGCTTTTATGCTGTCCTTGACATCCTTTGTCAGCCATGGATGCCTTGTCCTCCCCTTCGCATGTTTCCTCCTCCTTGGGATGAATTTCTGTTGTGCCTCCCGAATAACCCCCCAAAAACTCCTGCCATTGCTGTTCCACTGTCTTCCCTGCTAGGCTCCCTTTCCAATCAACTCTGGCCAGCTCCTCCCTCATATCTTTGTAGTTACCCTTATTTAATTGTAATACTGTTACATCTGATTGCAGCTTCTCCCTCTCAAACTGCAGGGTAAATTCTATCATATTGTGGTCACTGCTCCCTAAGGGTTCCTTCACCTTAAGTTCCCTAATCAAGTCTGCCTCATTACACATCACTAAATCCTGAATTGCCTGTTCCCCAATCTCCTGATTTATTTTCTGCCTCACATCCTGACTACTGCTAGGCCTGTACATAACTCCCATCAGGGACTTTTTACCTTTGCGATTCCTCAACTCTACCCACAGACATTCTATGCCTTCTGATCCTCTATCGCTCCTTGCTATCGATTTAACTTCATTCCTTACCAACAATGCAAACCCGCCCCCTTTGCCCATCTGCCTGTCCTTTCAATAGGACATATATCCTTGTATATTTAGATCCCAGTCCTAATCCCCTTGCAGCCATGTCTGTGATGCCCACAACATCGTACCGGCCAATTTCAATGTGAGCAACAGGCGCATTTACCTTGTTCCGTATACTGCGCGCATTTAGCTACAACACCCTCAATCCTGCATTGACCATCTCCCGTTTCACACTTGTCACCTTTTTTGCTCTGCCTGAGGGTCATGTTGTTCATTTATTTTGGTTTTCTATTTCCCCTTCAGTTATTACACCTTCTAAGCTCACATTCTGGTTCCTACGCCCCTGCCATACTAATTTAAATCTTCCTGAGTGAATTTAGCAAGCCTCCCAGCCAGGATATTGGTGCCCCTCCAGTTTAGATGTAACCCGTCCTTCTTGTACAGGTCGCACCTGCCCCAGAAGAGATCCCAATGCTCCAAAAATCTTCTACAAAGTCTTTTTCTTTGGTGAACACTGATGCAAAGTAATTTAGAACCTCGTCCATTTCCTCTGGCTCAACTCATAAATTCCCCCCCCACTGTCCTTCCCGTAACAGCCTCCCCGAACAGGCGCCGGAATGTGGCGACTAGGGGCTTTTCACAGTAACTTCATTTGAAGCCTACTCGTGGCAGTAAGCGATTTTCATTTCATTTTTCATTTCAAGTGGTCCTATCCTTTCCCTGCCCCCCCCCCCCCCCCCCCCCCACTCGTGCTTTTCACATTTGACAAATAAACTTTAGGATGTACCTTAATCCTACTTGCCAATGAATTTTCATGACATATATAAAACCACCATTGGCTCATTTCCCAATACCAAGTCCAATGCTGCCCCTTTCCTAGTCTACATATTGCATCAAGAAGTTTAAACTAATTTGTCAGGGGGCTGGGAAAATGAGCTGTAGTCCAGAAGCCAGTGTTGAGAGTAGTGAGGTACTGAGGAGGGTATCAAGGTCGCAGGAGTGTACCGGCAGACAGAAAGGTGGATTGAAGTGTGTCTACTGTAGGTGAACTTGGAGCGTGGATTGGTACTTGGGACTACGATGTTGTGGCCATTACGGAGACATGGTTAGAACAGGGACAGGAATGGTTGTTGGAAGTTCCGGGGTATAGATGTTTCAGTAAGAGAAGGGAAGGTGGTAAAAGAGGTGGAGGAGTGGCATTGTTAATCAAGGATAGTTTAACGACTGCAGAAAGACAGTTTGAAGGGGATCTGCCGACTGAGGTAATATGGGCTGAAGTTAGAAATAGGAAAGGAGCGGTCATGTTGTTAGGAGTTTTCTATAGACCGTCAAATAGTAGTAGAGATGTGGAAGAAGAAATTGCAAAGCAGATTATGGATAGGTGTGGAGGTGTCAGGGTAGTTGTCATGGGTGGCTTTAACTTTCCAAATATTGATTGGAACCTCGATAGGTCGAACAGTTCGGATGAGGCAGTTTTTGTACAATATGTGCAGGAGGGTTTCCTGACACAATATGTGGATAGGCCGACAAGAGGTGGGGCCACATTGGATTTGGTACTGGGTAATGAACTGGGCCAAGTGTTAGATTTGTTTGTGGGTGAGCACTTTGTCTTTCACTATTGCAATGGAGAGGGATAGGGCCATACGGCAGGGCAAGGTTTATAATTGGGGGAGGGGTAATTATGATGCGATTAGGCAAGAATTAGGGAGCATAGATGGAAACAGAAACTGTCAGGGAAAGGCACAAATGAAAAGTGGAGCTTGTTCAAGGAACAAATACCGTGTGTCCTTGATAGGTATGTCCCTGTCAGGCAGGGAGGAAATGGCCGTGTGAGGGAACCATGGTTCACAAAAGCGGTTGAATGTCTTGTCAAGAGGAAAAAGGAAGCGTATGTAAGGATGAGAAAACAAGTTGGGTCGCTTGAGGGTTACAAGGGAGCAAGGAATGAACTAAAAAAAGGGCTGAGGAGAGCTTGGAGGGGGCATGAGAAGTCGTTGGCGGGTCAGATCAAGGACCCCGGAGCCCATCCGTGCTGCCAGGTCTCGACGGTTAGGGACCTAGTCCAATTTACGCCGGCGGGACCTGCGTAGAACGAACGGGACTTCGGCCCATCGCGGGTTGGAGAATTGCCATGGGGGGGGGGGTGCTCTGAGCGGCCGCCAACCGGCGCAGCGCGATTCCAGCCCCCACCGAATCTCCGGCGCTGGAGAATTTGGCTGCCAGTGAGGCGGAATTCCCCCCCCCCCCCCCCGGCTATTCTCCGATCCGGCGGGGGGTCGGAGGAGTCTACGCGCTGCCATGTTTGTATGTTGACTGGGAGTGAGTGGTGAGGGAGCTTTTAGAAGCAGCTCTCCCTTGTTAGTGGCAAGAAGCCGAGACACTCCGACAAATTAGATGGCGAGACAGTCAGCAATGGTGAGAAGCTCATGGGCTCTTATTTTTGGCCATTGTGTATGGGCCACGCTCGCGCCAACGCTGCTGTGGAGGAACACCCGGCCAAACGCGGCTAAAATAACATTCAGAAATGTTTCCGTTGAATCACGCCCTTAGAAATCTGCGTAAGTGTTGTCAGCCGGATTTTATAGTGTGCAATTCACCCTTCCCGTGGGATGCTATTCGGAAAGCGAGTCAGGATATTACAAATGGGCCAGAATTCTGTCAGCGTGAATTCAGAGCAATACCCAGCTCTGCAGACTGCTGGGGCTGGAGTTCAAGCTGAAGGGCCTGACAGCCAGAACTGTTTTTAAGTGCCCCACTGACCAAACACTCACTGCAGTCACAAAGGTAGCTCTGCCCCCCGAGCTGGAGAGGCCAAGGTGGACCCACTGCTCCGTGCCAGTGAGGAGAGGGGTTTGACCCTCTACCCCAGGGTGGGCCTCAGACTCGAGTCTGCCCTCCTGAACAGCACCCTTGGAGAGGTGGTGGCAGGGGCAGTCAGTGCTGCCAGCCTCACCAAGAGAAGGTAGCTCGTGGTCCTGGCTGGTGAGGCTCCTGGCCTGAGAGGGGCAGTAAATTAGGGAGGTTTCCAACGTCCACGGTGCAGGTGTCCCTGTGTTGGGGTGAGCTCTGTTGATCCCTTGTTTCCTCTGCAGTGGGGAGCGCTTCTCAGGCATGTCAACACCAGATGGGCCCTTGATTGAGCTTGGCCATGCCCATCCCCTTGATGAAACGGCTGGGGTATGAGCCTGGGTGAGCTCCCAGATGGCCAGAGGCCCTCTGAGCACACAATGGACACAGGCAGGACTCAGCAGGGTGAGCAGCCAGGAGCCTGTAAGTAGCGCCAAAGCGGTGCATTTAAATCACATGCTGCAGCAATGGTGGTCTTAGCCATGCCTCCCCAATCCCGACAAGGACACTGAGTCCATGGATGTGGCACCAAGGCGTTCCCCGCGACTCCCTCCGGCCTGGACTGCCAACCCCCCCAGCAAGCCTGAAAATCTCAAAACGTTTTCAGATTTTCTTTACAGCCCCACTCCCCACTTGGAAATACCTGCATTAATTTGTGCCCACGAGACGTCTGCCTAAGACTGGCATAGCATCGTGGAGGGAAGGAGCTGTTCTGTGTTGTGGCCGTAGTGCAGATGCACAAAGAACATCTATGGCGCGATTCTCCGCCCCCCACGCCGGGTGGGAGAATAGCGGGAGGGCCTCCCGACATTTTTCACGCCCTCCCGCTATTGTCCCCCCCCCCCCACGCCCGAACCATGCCACGAATCGCCGCTCGCCGTTTTTTACGGCGAGCAGCGATTCTCCGAGGCCGATTGGCCGAGTGGCCGGGCCTTCACGCCCGTTTCAACACGGCAGCAAACACACCTGCTCGCTGCCGTCGTGAAACGGGCGCCAGATGCCCATTTGGGGCATCTAGAGGCCCGATTGGCACGGGAGCACCACGACTGTGCTCGGGAGGGGACAGGCCCACGATCGGTGCCCACCGATCATCGGGCCAGCGTCCAAAACGGACGCACTCTTTCCCCTCCTCCGCCCGGCAAGATCAAGCCGCCACGTCTTGCCGGGCGGCTGAGGAGAAAGGCGGGCAACTGCGCATGCGCGGGTTGGCGTTGTCTAACCTGCGCATGCGCGGCTGACGTCATCGGCCGCATCAGTCTTCGTGACGCTTGACGTGCGGCCTTGACGGTCGTCAAGGCCACGTCGCCGTGACGCACGGGGCCGCGCTCCTAGCCCCGCCCGGGGGGGGAGAATCGGCCCCGGAAGTGGGCGTGAAGGCTGCCGTGGGTCACGGCCTGTCCCACGGCAGCCTTTACCATTCTTCGCATTTGCGGAGAATCTTGCCCCTAGTTCTTTGACAAGTAAGATAGTTTATTAACAAAATATGAACACGTGGAACGACAACTAATGACTATGATAAAAACGGTAACGAATAGATGAATTCAGTGAATTCTCGTGGTGCTACCTCTGGTGCGACTATCCTCCAGCGCGACTTATTACCAACTGCCGGATATTTCGAGTCACATGGTGGGTCATTGAATTCAATAAAACATCTGGAATTAAAAGTGTAATGGTGACCATGAAACCATTGCCATAAAACCCCATCTGATTCACTGATGACCTTTGAAAGGAAATCTGCTGTCCTTACCTGGTCTGGCTGACAGGTGCCCGCAGACCCACAGCAACATGGTTCACGCCTAAATGCCCTCAGGGATGGGCAACAAATGCTGGTCCAGACAGCGACACCCACATCCCACGAACTGACAAAACAGAATCCATGTAAATGACGGTTTGTGCACGGCGAGGGACAAGAGCAAGGCGTTAAGATTGGCACTGAGCGCGCAAAAGATTTATTTCCAGTTTGCGTGATTGTCGTGGAAATGATAATAAAGACAAAATCTGCGAGGTTCAATTTGAGGAAATTTATTTACACAAATATATTTGCTGAGAGAGAGAGTGTTCCTGCTACAAAGCCAGTGCACTGCACTCTGAGATTCGATTGAAGACAGCGTATTTTTATAGTCTGAAATAACAGCTTGAAGTTAACAGGCATGATTTCATTAAATAGACCTTGGAAAGTACGTAAAATGAAATAAGTAGTACGTATGTTCTTGCCCTTGCCTAAAAACAACTCGAGTACACATTTTGTTATCTTTCGGAGGACAATGTGTTGTCATAATAAGGTCGAGACCAGAATATTAGGCAGTATTTAATTTATGTTACCTGACCTACTTATTTTCATTCAAAAGCAGTGATGAACTATAGTCAAGCATTTCCCAGCATGCTTCTAAGTTGGCAACTCATTAATTTCCCTTCCACAATTCCCTCCTTGTTAATGTTTTGATCAACGCCTTTTAGTAAATTATCGTGTAGGGTGGTTTATAATGTAAGGGGAACGGACGTATGACAGTTCCCTGCGTGTTATGAGCCTGGTAGCAAGGAGGCAAGGTGGCTAGGGCTGTTCCGTCTTCGTACAATAAGAATATCTTGCGCAACATTAAAACAGTAACCACACGACAATCAAGATTACAGTGGCGATAATAATCCAGACACAATCCTCTGTCCTGACGATCCTAACCACCCAAAGCCAAAGTCCCATCCCTCATTTTCGTGTAATCTTGTCACCTCTCTACGAATGTGATCCACCTGATTATCATTTATTTCTGAGTTATCAGGGATGTATGTGCAGCAGTCACTGCCAATCAGGGCACAAGTACCTCCCTTTTCAGCTAACAGGAAATCAAGATCCGTTCTATTCTGCAGGGCAACCGCTCTTATAACAACCATCTCAGTTTGTATCTGGTTAACAGCTTCTGCAGTGTCATTAACTACCTGCTCAAGAATGTCTCGTAGTTCGCATAGTTAGTATGCATTAGTAACTATTCCTGATGGTGGTATCATTATTCCCAGCATTTGTGCCCATGTCATAACACTTTGTGCCATCCTGTGATGGGGATGGTCCTGCAGTTGCTGAATGTGATGCACATAAGGGAATACGTGTCCAAAATAGCAGGAGCCTTCCCAATTTTGTGGTATGGCCATAGATAAAATACGTGCCGTTATATGCGGTCAGGTTTCCGTTACTATCAGTCATCATTAGTCAAATCGATCCCCTTCCCAGGAGCCTCCACTAGATCGATTTTCAGCCGCTGACCAGTCAAAGATAGGTCCTTTAGCTGTAAGGTGGAACATAGGGGGTTGCCAATTCAAGGTCTGGTCGCACTGACTCGTGCCTACTTGGAGGTCCCATATGTTTTATGTTTCCCACAGCATATACTATCCTTTGGGACTCCAGTAAAACTGGGAATAATCAACCAGGGTGGTTGACGTGTCACATTAAACCTGGGCCCCCACCATTCCTCAAACCTATTCATATCGTATCCAGCTAATCTCCAATCTAACATATTCCATGTATCTTCCCCATGCCCTGCATTATTCCATCTGAGGGACCACTCTGCTATCTCGCTACTGGTGAATGGGAAGGATCGCATGGGGATGCCCTCCCCCAAGCATCTGGGAATATCTGTACAAACTCAACAACTGAATTTATTGACCCTCTCTGCGTATGAGTGAGACATGTATATTGAGGGTTTAGTATGCAGTTTACCCTCTACGTGATGTTGGATTAATATGATAATACACAAGAACAGTATCGCCGTCATTCCCTTCAGGTCAGCGTTTCACGGGTACTCTCAAAGTTCCGTATGATGTAGTTTACATGAGTTGCGTGGATCCAATCTGGCTTTTCTTTTACTTTAACGGCTGTTCGGGTTGTGAGCAGCACTTGGTAGGGTCCATTCCACCTAGGAGAAAAATAATCTTTGTTTAGTGCTTTCACATACACTTGATCTCCAGATTTAAAGGGTGTGTATTTCCCGCTTTTGGCTGCATCTGAGCCTGTTGCACCTTTTCATGTTTTTTTCAGCGGTTTTACACATGGCCCGGGCATATTTTAGTGAAGCCTCATCTGCCCATATTAAGGCTACTGCCGTTGGAGTCATTGGGGGTTTAGTTCCAGTTGTCAGTGACCGTTCCATTAATATCTCATACGGGGTTAAACCGACTTTGTGATTTCTCTGATTTCTCAGGGCATACATTGCTATGGGTATGGCACCTGGCCATAGCAGCCCATTTTGTTGACACACTTTTGCAACCGCAGTTTTAATTATTCCATCCGCCCTTTCCACCATTCCTGAGGATTGTGGCTGATATGGTATTTGCAATTTCCAATCAAATCCCATGGCTTCTGTTAGGGCTTTCGTCAATTTGCCAGTGAAATGAGTTCCCCTGTCCCTGTTAAAACCCATTAGTAGCCCAAACCTAGGTATTATTTCCTTTAACAGAATATTTACCACTGTTCTAGCATCATCTCTTTTGGTTGGAAAAGTCTCTACCACCGTGAAAACATGTCCACTATCACTCATTATTCCTTTGACAAATCATACATGTACTTTTTCAATTGTTACCGTAATACCTCGAGCATACCATTGTTGACATATGGCATGCGTCATTCCTCTTTTGCCAACATGAGCCTGCCCACGGGCAAGCTGCGCGGGTATCTGGGTGGATCCAGATTTGATATATTTTCTTGATAGCAACCTGTTTTTAGCCAAGAGCGATGCTCCTGTGGGGAGACTTGCTCCTGTGCCTGTTTAACTTTAGTTCTGTTATGGTTGATGGAAGTTCAACTACAGCCGCCTGTAGTTATGGCTGCTGTTTGAGAGCCAATTCCTTTGCTATTTTATCAGCAAACCTATTGCCGCATGAGACTTCATCGTCTGCGGTAGTACGCGCTTCACACTTTAAAACAGCTCTCTTGCTGGGCAGCTGAACAGCAACTAGTAAATTTAAAACCAATTTAGCATCTTTAATAGGTTGGCCGGATATGAATCCCCTGTTTTTCCATAATTGACCAAAATCATGTACTACCCCAAAAGCGGATCGGGGATCAGTATAAATATTGACTGTTTTATTTTTAGCCAGAATACATGCTTTAATAAGGGCAAACTATTCGGCCGCTTGAGCAGACGTTCCTGAAGGCAGAGCAAAAGCTTCCACTATCTCGAATGGAGTTACTATGGCGTAGCCGGCCAGGGGGGTCAGATCATTTGGTCTGTTTGCTGACACATTGGTGAAGATGATGTCTGGATTTTCTAGTGGGTGACTCAATAAATCAGGTCGAGGGGTTGTGGTGGCTTAAACCAATTGTAAACAGTCATGATCATACATATGTTCTGCTTCCGAGGGCGCGGGTAAGAGTGTAGCAGGGTTGATAGCTGGCGCTCGCTTGTTGGTAAAGTTGGTTTTAGAGAGGATTACTTCATACCCAGTGTGTCGAGCAGCAGTAACATGCTATGTTGCGGATGAATTAAGCAGCAGCAAAGCTGATTTTTTCTACTATGGCCGCTGTGGCTGCTGCAGCTCTGAAGCAATTTGGCATAACCTTTACCACAGCACATAGGGCCACCGAGTAATAGGCAAGGGTCTTTTCCCTCCTCAATGCTCTTGCACCAGGACCCCTGTTGCAAATCCCCCCTGCTTCATTCACATAAAGAGTAAAGGGCTTGCTGAAATCAGGAAGTCTCAAGGCAGGGGCGCTAATCATGGCTTGTTTCAAATTACAAAATGCTTGCTCCCTCTCTGGGATCCAGGTACAACTGAAGGGGCGTCCTGTAGGGTAGCCTTGCGCAGTACTGCATCCATCTCTCTATAGTCCGGTATCCACTGACTGCAATAGCCCACTATGCCGAGGAAGGTAAAGGTTTCCTTCTTCGTGCGCGAAGTTTGAACCCTTGCTACAGCTTTCAGACCCAAGCCTCCGCTGTCCTTGCTGCAGCTGAATCCCAAATACTGAACTGCCTCCTGACAGAATTGCAGTTTGTCCATTGAGAGCCTATTCCCTCTTTCTGCCAGATGTGATTTATAACAAAAGGGTATTAGAACATAGAACAGTACAGCACAGAACAGGCCCTTCGGCCCTCGATGTTGTGCTATTCTGCTGACAAACTAGCCCTCCCTCTGAGGCCATCAATAAATTATCATATTGAGGGAATGTTGAGCCTGCAGACAACTGGCACTTGTCCAAGTGTCTTTTTTCTACTGTTAATTTCCGATATGTAAAGGCAAATAAAATATTGACTTTCCAGGTGCAATGGTATGGAGAAAAAGGCTGAGAAAGTATCCATTGTTGGTGGTATAGAAGACAAAATGACATTGTGTCCAGCACCAATGGAGCAATAGTGATAACAGTTTATTGATGGTTCTAAGATCTTGCACAAACCACCACTCGTTGAGTCTTCCTACCTTGGAATGGGGAGTATAGGGTGTTACAGGGGCTTGTGTTCTCTTCAGCAACCCCTTTGCTGTAACAGTGCATTGATCACTCCCTCTATCCCGTTTCCTGCTGCCGGTGCCAACCTGTATATTTTTAAGCAGGGCAGGGCAATGTTCTTCTGTACCTGCACCCTCGGCACTGGGGCAGGAATGTACTTTTCCAACATGGTTTTTTATGTTGGGCCCATAGATGTGCCAGTACCTGGGCCAGGATTGAAGGGAGTAAATGAGTGGCTCTCTCAGGGAGGTTGTGTCTTTCAAATATAGCGGGGCCATTGCTCCTCTTTCCAGGTCACTCTGCCCTCCTGTTGCCAAGAAAATTCTATCAGGCAATTTCGTCCGTCCATTTCAGTATAAATCCATGGATTACTTTTTCCTTTGGCCTCTTTGATCACTTCTCCTATTTGCTTTGCCTCAGCGGGATATCTTACGGCCAATGCTAAATGGGGTTTGAAGTTAAACCCAATCCTAAAAAGGTCCCTCTGACTATGGGTCACTGGTACTGTGGTAAACACCACTAGTGTTATATTGTATGTATTACGGCGCTGCCCGTGTATACAGGTACGACAGTAAACTCCCCGCCTGCTGGCTCCTCCCAGCAGGTGGTGTATCAAAGTGTACGCTCTCCTGCGCTGCAGCCATTCTGGTTCCAGCTGCAGGAGGCACAACATCTTGTGCAATAAAGCCTCGATCGTTGCACCATTCTCGTCTCGTGGTCATTGATGGTACATCATGTACTAACATTCCTAATCCCACAACACCGAAAAAGAAAAAGGAGTGACATGCAATGCAATGATGTCGGCTTACTCAGTGACTTTGGTTTGCAAATTGTATGCGTGCTCATCCTCATGAGCATACCAAGGCGTGCAATGGGCCACTATATTCTCTCGTCTGGACTCTAGCAGGTGTTTTGATAGCTGTGCCCAAGGGTCAGTAACCTTTTGTAAGACTTCCTGCCGTTTAAAAAATTTTTTTTAAACAGTGGTTAACGTTCAGCTGCCAGCATACAACGCAGACACAGATGCTGATCGGGCGCAGGCTCAGAAGTTATTACATTTTGCTGCTGGTGAGCTCGTATTTGAGGACAGTTCTATAAACATTCCATTATCAATGCAATGTATGAACCGCTCCTAATTTGCAGAGTGTCTGTCTGCCTAATAGGGGAAGGGTGTCGCTCGGTGGGGTACATCCTTCCTGGGGCTAAATGCTTCTGGCCCCTTTGCCTGACAGCCTCTTTCCCTCTATTTACTAACCAGTGTTCGAGGGATTCCTTTCCTTCATTCTAATGATTATCATTATTGGGAACCCAGCCCCCATTTAGCCGGGTGGGATCCCATCCTTCAAAGCCCAAGATGCACCATAGAGTATTTTAGAAGCAGCAAAACGTCCCCTGGGAGGGGGGTGTAATAACACACATTTAAGTCAATTTCCAATGATTGATTTTAGAGACATTTGCCGATTCTTAGAGACGTATATTTTCTTTGTCAATTCAGAAAAGGTCAACTGCCTGCTGAAATGGTTATTGTTTCCTGCAGAACCGAAGGGGTGGAGAACTTGGAATGGTCTTTTCACGTAAACTAAAAATTTCTTCATATTCAATTGCTTTTATCGTAAAGGCACTTTCTTCCTTTGAACTGATTTTAAATTCCATATTTTTCAGTTCATTAGAGAAATCTCAACAAAAATCACTTAAGTATAATCTTGGACTCAGACAACAAAAAACACAACCACTTAGCACTTCATGCTTTGACTAAAATTAATTCATTAAAACAAAATACACAGATTCTCACAGTTCACAAATATCACAGCTAACCATTAGCCTTATCGCACGGCTACAGACAAATCTGAATTCCCTTTTTCTACAGGAACCCATCTGTTGTCCTTTAACCTTAATCTTCTATTACTTTTACTTCCCGGTTTTGTTTCCGAGAGGGGTTCAGCTTCATTATATTTCTATGGGGGACATATAGGTTTTTCTACCTGATTCCGTTGCTTTACGATTGTTTCTTTTCATTTTCTGACTCATTTGACTCCCTATCTGTCGTCGTCAAGGAGTTCACCTTCTTTCTCGCCCCGGATGTCTTTACCGAGACTTCGGGACGACCTGTGAGGGGCGTCCAGTTTATTGCTCATTATTCCTTCTGCAAAATACTTTAGAACATATATATAACAATAACAATGACCGCGGAAATCCTTTACAAATACTACAGGGAGCGCACACCGGTGTTTATCCGTTCACGAACCTCAAAGTCTTTTCCTTTTAAATTTTAGTCTCGAATGCACCTTTTTTCTTCCCGTGCAGCTATCATTAATTTATTAATTAAGATAACTCATCCTAGCATGAGTCACTGGCCAGTAATTAAGGCTGCCGAGCAGCAGACCCCCCCCCCATTCAGCTGGGGTCGCGCTATGGCTCGCTCCCTTTCAGCCGAGAGAGTCCACTTTAGAGAATCGTTTAGGGGGTTCATGTCCGTTAAATTAGGGAAACTGCAACGACAACGCCAATTTATCGTGGAAATTACAATAAAGGACAAATTCCTCAAGGTTTGATTTAAGGAAATTTATTTACACAAATATATTGCTGAGAGAGAGTGTTCCCGCTGCAAAGCCAGTGCACTGCACTCTGAGATTCAATTGAAGACAGCAGAGAGCATAGAACATAGAACAGTACAGCACAGAACAGGCCCTTCGGCCCTCGATGTTGTGCCGAGCAATGATCACCCTACTCAAAACCCACGTATCCACCCTATACCCCCAACCCCCCCCCTCCTTAACCTTACTTTTTAGGACACTACGGGCAATTTAGCATGGCCAATCCACCTAACCCGCACCATCTTTGGACTTGGGGAGGAAACCGGAGCACCCGGAGGAAACCCACGCAGACACGGTGAGGACGTGCAGACCTCCGCACAGACAGTGGACCCAGCCGGGAATCAAACCTGGGACCCTGGAGCTGTGAAGCTTTATGCTAACCACCATGCTACCGTGCTGCCCCGTGGCATGTTTTATAGTCTGAAATAAAAGCCTGAAGAAAACATGCATGTTTATATTAAATAGACCTTGGAAAGTACGTAAGATGAGATTCGTAGTACGTATGTTCTTGCCCTTGGCTAAAAACATTTCGAGTACAACTTTTGTTATCTTCGGAGGACAATGTGTCATCATAATAAGGTCGAGACCAGAATATTAGGCAGTATTTCATTTATGTTACCTGACCTACTTATTTTCATTCAAAAGCAGTGTTGAACTATAGTCAAGCATTTCCCAGCATGCTTCTAAGTTGGCAACTCATTAACTTCCCTTCCACAGCGATACTCTGCCCCGATTATCACTTCTGGCGTCACGAAGTGGAGAATCCAGCCCATAGGGAGCGACTCTCCAGCCTTGTTGTGCTCTCACCCGAGCGAAACGGGACCGGTGGAATAGCGGGGAGAGGCCAGAAACGAGATCCAGGCCAGGCGCCAAATAGTTTGCAATGCAGCCGGCACGCTCCCGTAGACGAAATCGGGATCTCGCTGTAGTTTGGCGTGAAACCGATTATCACCACTTAAGCCCAATTTCCATATAATTCCATACTCCAGCGGCCTCCTGTCATTCATAATCCTCCCAACAGGGGGTCACACTGACGCCCATTAGTTCTCCTTTTGAAAAACGTGAACCTGGCGGAAATGTTTCTGTGGGGAGCCGAGGAGGTGAGTAATAATAATAATAATCTTTATTCTGTGAAATTCCCTAGTTGCCACACTCCTGCGCCTGTCCGGGTACACAAGGGAGAATTGAGAATGTCTTTTGGGACATGTGGGAGGAAAACGGAGCACCCGGAGGAAACCTACGCAGCCACGGCGAGAACTGTGGCTTCTCAAGGGCGATTAGTGATGGGCAAATATTCTGGCTCAGATAGCGAAGCCCACATCACACAAATGAATAAAGAAAGGCACAATTATCAATTTTTGGTGGGAAAAATAAGCATATCATATAAATGGTGGAAATTACAGAGATCAGGGGCGGAATTCTCTGATCCCCTGCCAGGGTTCGGGGAATCGCCCGGGGGTCGGCGGTAAATCCCGCCCCCGCCGTGGCCGGAATTCTCCGCCACCCGGGAATCGGGGGGAGGGAGGGAATCCCGCCCCGCCGGTCGGCGAGCCCCCCGCGGCGATTCTCCGGCCCGCGATGGGCCGAAGTCCCGCCGCTGACAGGCCTCTCCCGCCGACGTGGTTTAAACCACCTCTGGGCCGGCGGGATTGGCGGCGCGAGCGGGCCCCCAGGGTCCTGGGGGGGGGGCGGGGTGATAGGATCCCGGGGGTGCCTGCACGGTGGCCTGGCGCGCGATCGGGGCCCACCGATCGGTGGGTGGGCCAGTGCTGTGGGGGCACTCTATTTCTTCCGCCGCCACCCCAGCCTCCACCATGGCGGAGGCAGAAGAGACCCCCTCTGAAGCGACACTCCGGCCGCTGACGTCACCACAGGCGCATGCGCGGACCGGTGAAGGCCTTTCGGCCAGCCCTGACGCCGGGCAAGCGCCAAAGGCCGTTGTCGCCAGTTTTGGCGCCATTGGTGGAGCGGGAGCCACTCCGGCGTGGGCCGAGCCCCTAAAGGTGCGGAAGGCCCGACGCCGGAGTGGTAGCCGCCACTCCGCCAAGCTGGGAGCCCCCGCCCCGCCGGGTAGGGGAGAAATTTGCCCCAGAATCAGGATTTTCCATTGCCCGACACCGATATCATAATCGGCGATTGGGCGGAGAATCCACTCCGATGCCCAAATCGGGGATGGTGCCAGTTTGATACCGGTCAGCCGTGCTCCACCTCCCCTCAGAAGTGGCATAATCGCGTCACGTGCCACACGGCATTGCAACGGCATTGGTGCATCATCAAGATGGTCTCCCGCGATGCCCAGCCCAGGATAGACTGAGTTCCCAACTGTGTCCCGCGCCGCCACACTCGGCCGGGATCCATGCCGCTGGTTAGGGCGGCTTCTGCAAGGGCTGGGGGGGACTGGTGGCGTGTGGCCAGTGGGTGGACAGGGGGGTGGCCTGTGCGGTAGCGGATGGCGGTTTGGGTCCGCACACGACCAGCACGACCAGTGCAGGTACAGCGCGACCAGTGCAGGTCGTCATCGTGCGCATGCGCGGTCAGGGACCCGGCCATTCTCCGACGGTATTCAGCACGGGAGACAGGAGTTTCAACTGGGGCCTCTCTTTGCCCCTCACCGGTACCGGAATTGGTGTGGGTTCGGTGACTGTTTTGGCGTAATAAATCGCCCGCTACTAAGTGCTGGCTGAAATGGAGAATCCAGCCCTCGGGGTGCGATCTAACCAAATTGGAACAGAATCCTGTGAAGAACGCATTGAGCCGAGTGTTTCCTGTTGATAAACACCACGCTATCTATCAGGACTGTTTCAATGTGGGGCCCTACTGAGGCCACACTTAGTCACGTTTCCTCCACGGAGGAACACCCCAGTGCAGGAAGAGATCGGGACACCATTTTAAATTTCCAACTCCCTGGCGCAACCCCTGATGCCCCTCAAAGCCCCAACTCACGTTAAGGAGGTCCCCAGTTGAAAATGAAATGAAATGAAAATGAAATGAAAATGGCTTATTGTCACGAGTAGGCTTCAATGAAGTTACTGTGAAAAGCCCCTAGTCGCCACATTCCGGCACCTGTTCGGGGAGGCTGGTACGGGAATTGAACCCGCGCTGCTGGCCTAGCTGGGTCTACTTTCAAAGCCAGCAATTTAGCCCAGTGTGCTGAACCAGTTCCCCTCTCACATGCGCAGGGCACCCTCCGGCACAGACACAATACCAGGCTGGCAGCGACAGAGTGCGGGGCTGGCAGTGCCCAGGTGACACTGTCAGTGTCAGGGTGCCACCCTGCTCAGAGGGCAAGCACTTGGGGGCCCCCGGATCCCCTGGGAGACCCTCACAGGTGCCATTCTGTCTGGTCCCCTTTTGTGGTGTTCGCTCGGGGTCTCCGAGGGGTTAGATGCCAGGGCCTCGGTCGATATAGCGATTATATATTGGAGTGAGGCTAACTGATGTTTCTGAAGATGGTAGGTGAGAGGTTCCAGTCAGATCTCCTCACCCATGATCTTGTAGAATGGCAGAGCAGGTTCGAGGGGCTGAATGGCCTGATCCTGCTCCTAGTTTGTTTGTATTATTCCCTTCTTGCCACTCCAAATTCTGACTACCCATCACAAATCCAGCTCCTCAGGGGCCGGAAATTCCTGCACGTTTAACTGTGTACCTTGTGTTAGCTTCTAAACCAAATCAGTGATAAGGACAAAGTTCCTCAGTGTTCCCTTTAATTAGAATTTCCTCAGACTCATAATCTTCAACAGGCTTCCTGATAGCTTTTTGAAGATCCTGATGTCAGGATTACTTAATGTAGCCCTCACGCTCTTTCATACTTTCAGCATAGTTGCTCATTTAATGAAGCAATTTAATGTGATGACAGAAGAATCAGTTTGATTGCATCACTCATTGTCTTCTATGTCACAAAGCCCCCGAGTTTGACTGCTTGGGCTTTTAGTCAACTGCTCTGAAAAAGTAGAGCGAAGTGTTTCCAGAGGAGGAGGAGAACATGGAAAGTGACTCAGAACCAGCTGCCAGTACGCCCGCACCTCCTGACGGTTAGTACTCATCAGCAATGATCCCTTTAAAGAATGCACATGCAGCACGACCCAATCATTTTGAGCGTCCACACATTAACATAATCAGGCAGCTAACAGCAGAAGTTCAAATGGTTAATGGGACTGAACATCAGATCCCATGAGAAATAACGCAAGTGCCTGGCCTCCGCGCAGCAAAGGATGTAGCCGATTGGCCAGGCCTGGTTTGGGAAATGTAAATGGCCATTGTATGATTCCCTTTGAGTTCGGCTCCTGCTGCCCACGTGGATCATTAGACCATCTTCGGACATAATGAGGCACCAGTTTCTGTGATACCACCAACAGCTCTTACTGTCTGAGGGTCAGAACGAGGCATAACTTCAGCCATTTTACATCGTCACTGTCCAGGTTTAAAATTTTAGAAATTGACCATGCGATTTTAAATAAAAAATCTTTCAAGGGCTCCGTTGGCCAGGCCTCTATTTATTTGCCCATCCCTAACTGAGTTTGAGAGGGTGGTGGTGGGCCACCTCCTCGAACTGCTACAGTCCTGAGATGTAGGTCCACCCGCAGGGGGCGGCATGGTGGCACATTGGTTAGCACTGCTGTCTCACAGCGCCAGAGACCCAGGTTTGATTCCGGCCTTGCTGATTGTGTGGATCTGTCCCAGGCGTTCTGATCTGCTACACTCCAAAGATATGAAGGTTAGGTGGACTGGGCATGATAAAATTGCCCCTTAGCGTCCAGCGACATGCAGGTTATGTGGGGTTGCGGGGTCACAGGGATAGGGCATGGAAGTAAGTTCAGGTGGGGTGCTCTTTCAGCGGGCCAGTGCACACTCAATGGGCCAAATGGCCTCCTCGACACTGCAGGAATTCTTTCGGGAGGGAGTTCCAGGATATTAATCCAGTAAAAGTGAATACACAGCAATCTATTTCCAAGTCAAGGTGGTGGGTGACTTGGAGGGGGTGGGGGGAGGACTTCCAGGTGGTGGGGTTCCCAAGTATTTGCTGCCCTTGTGCTTCTCGATGGTAGTGGTCGTGAGTTTGGAAGATGCTGCTTGTGAATCTCTGCAGTGCATGTTGTAGATGGTACACACGGCTGCTACTGTTGGTCGGTAGTGGAGAGAGTGAATGTTTGTAGATGGGGTGCCAATTAAGCTGGCTGTTTATGTCCTGGATGGTGTCGAGCTTCTTGAGTGTTGTTGGAGCTGCACTCATCCAGGCAATTGGGGAGTAGTCCATTACACTCCTGACTTGTGCCTTGTAGATGGTGGACAGGGTTTGAGGAGTCAGGAGATGAGTTGATCGCCACAGGATTCCAGGCCACTGATTGGCTAGTTAGCTACAGATTTATATGGCTGGTCCAGCTAGGTTTCTGGTCAATGGTAAACCTCAGGATGTTGATAATGGGGGAATCTGGGCAGCACGGTGACGCAGTGGGTTAGCCCTGCTGCCTCACGGCGCCGAGGTCCCAGGTTCGATCCCGGCTCTGGGTCACTGTCCGTGTGGAGTTTGCACATTCTCCCCATGTTTGCGTGGGTTTCGCCCCCACAACCCAAAGTTGTGCAGGCTAGGTGGATTGGCCACGCTAAATTGCCCCTTAATTGGAAAAAGTACTCTAAATTTAAAGAAAAAAAAGATAATGGGGGAATCTGGCGAGTATTGACATGTCAAGGAGTGATGGTGGGGGGGGGGTAGGGGATAGGGGGGGTAGAGGTGGGGGGGTAGGGGTGGGGTGGGGTGGGGGGTAGGGATGGGGGTAGGGGGGGGGGGGTAGGGGTAGGGTAGGGTAGGGGGTGGGGGGGGTAGGGGTGGGGGGGGTGTGGGTAGTAGGGTAGGGGGGTGGGGGTAGGGGTAGGGGGGGGGGGGGTAGGGGTAGGGGGGTAAGGGGGGGTTGGGGTAGGGGTAGAGGTAGGGGGGTAGGGGTAGGGGGGGTAGGGGTAGGGGGCAGCGGCGGTGCAGAGGGGGGGGGGGGGGGAACCGACGGTGCGTTGGCCCCAGGCATCCATTGGATGGGGGCATCAGCAGATCTTCCTCAAGGCTCCCCTTCCTCCCAGCTACCTTGTCTTTGTTTGAGAGAGAGAGAGAGAGAGAGGGAGATTGTTGGGACAGACAGATGCGCATGGCAATAGCACTCGTCTTAAAGCAAGGTCAGTCTTGCACTGTGTCATTATAGTTCCTCCGATGCCACACTTTTGAATGCATTTCACAACCCTCTCACTGGGGCGAAGGGACAGCAAAATCCTTCAGGCAGTTACACCAGCAAACGTGTTTCCTTGTGACATGGATAACTGCACAAAATCAATTTGGTCAGAGACCGTTTAACTTTTATTAAAACCTGGTGTGGACAAACTCAAAGACATCTCCGTCTGGAAACTCCAGGAAAGAGAAACTTGCAGGCCTGGGGGGTGGGGGTGGGTGGACAGGGGCTTTGATGAGATGCCTCCCAAAGTAACTAGCTAGTACCTGATGCCCAGACCCAAACGTAAGAACAATTATATTGGTGCATTATAGAAGATCACCCCCTCCCCACCACGTGGATGAGGTTAGATGGAGGATGATTTGGGAGGGGGGTCAGACACATCTCCCACCCCGGGATCCCAGCATTTCCCTCTGCATTCTAACCAGGCAATATTCCTGGGTTTAGGCAGATTGCAATATACTCACCAAAGCCCTGCTCTCAGCCAGAGGACGGACGGGACTCCCTCTCTCTGTCTCTCTCTCTCTGTCTGTCCCCACAATCTCTCTCTCTCAAACAAAGACAAGGCAGCTGGGAGGAAGGGGAGCCTTGAGGAAGATCTGCTGATGCCCCCATCTAATAGATGCCCGGGGCCAACGCACCGTCGTCCCCCCCTCTGCACGCCGCTGCCCCCTACCCCAACCCTCTACCCCCTACCTCTACCCCTACCCTGACCCTCCTATTCCCCCTACCTCTACCCCACCCCTACCCCCCACCCCCCCACCCCTACCCCCCCACCCCCCCACCCCTACCCCCCCACCCCTACCACCCCCACCCCCACCCCTACCCCCCCACGCCTACCTCCCCAAACCCCTCACCCCTACCCCCCTCCCCCCCACCACTACACCCCTCCCCCAACTCCCTCCCCCACCCCCTCCCCCCACCCCTAACCCCCCCCACCCCTACCCCCCTCCCCCCCCACCACTACCCCCCTCCCCCCCACCCCTACACCCGTCCCCCCCCACCACTACCCCCCTCCCCCCCACCCCTATCCCCCTCCAACGCCGGGTGGCGTTGATGATGTCGCCCGACGTCAACCGACGCGCCACTTCTGCAGCGGGTGAAACTGACGCGTACAGCGTCACTCCGCTGCTGGCCCTTTCGGGACGGGAGATTTAGGGCTTATAAGCTTATAAGCGGGCCCCGACGCCGGAGTCACCAGCGCCGTTTTTGCCCGCCGGTCAAGGGCGTCACGATGGTTTTCGGTGAATTTCGCCCCAGTTAAGAGAAGAGCGGATGTGCTGGGCTCACCCGTCAGTTAAGAGAGCTAGAATGGGCCTGATGAGAGTGGAGATTGCATGTGGTGATAGGTGGCATTTGACATTGAGATACATATAACCAGTGACGGAGAGGGAAAATTGGACCGAGATCAATGTTTTCTTTAACGTGCCTGTATATGTAGTTGTGTAGACATCTTCAACATACCACATTGAAATAAATAGACCACCCACAACTTTGAGTTGTCTGCCATTGACCAGAAATGTAACTAGACCAACCATATAAATGCTCTGGCTGCAACAGCAGGTCAGTGTCTGAGAATTCTGTGATCAGTAACCAATATGTGAGAAATATGAGAATGACTAGAGCGAGGGTAGGTCCGATCAAGGACAGTAGCGGGAGATTGTGTAGTGAGTCTGAAGAGATAGGAGAGGTCTTGAACAAGTATTTTTCTTCAGTATTTACAAGCGAGAGGGGCCATATTGTTGGAGAGGACAGTGTGAAACAGACTGGTAAGCTCGAGGAGATACTTGTTAGGAAGGAAGATGTGTTGCGCGTTTTGAAAAGCTTGAGGATAGACAAGTCCCCCGGGCCTGACGGGATATATCCAAGGATTCTATGGGAAGCAAGAAATGAAATTGCAGAGCCGTTGGCAATGATCTTTTCGTCCTCGCTGTCAACAGGGGTGGTACCAGAGGATTGGAGAGTGGCGAATGTCGTGCCCCTGTTCAAAAAAGGGAATAGGGATAACCCTGGGAATTACAGGCCAGTTAGTCTTACTTCGGTGGTAGGCAAAGTAATGGAAAGGGTACTGAGGGATAGGATTTCTGAGCATCTGGAAAGACACTGCTTGATTAGGGAGAGTCAGCACGGATTTGTGAGGGGTAGGTCTTGCCTTACAAGTCTTATTGACTTCTTTGAGGAGGTGACCAAGCATGTGGATGAAGGTAAAGCAGTGGATGTAGTGTACATGGATTTTAGTAAGGAATTTGATAAGGTTCCCCATGGTAGGCTTGTGCAGAAAGTAAGGAGGCATGGGATAGTGGGAAATTTGGTCAGTTGGATAACAAACTGGCTAACCGATAGAAGACAGAGAGTGGTGGTGGATGGCAAATATTCAGACTGGAGCCCAGTTATCAGTGGTGTACCGCAGGGATCAGTTCTGGGTCCTCTGCTGTTTGTGATTTTCATTAACGACTTGGATGAGGGAGTTGAAGGGTGGGTCAGTAAATTTGCAGATGATACAAAGATTGGTGGAGTTGTGGATAGTGAGGAGGGCTGTTGTCGGCTTCAAAGAGACATAGATAGGATGCAGAGCTGGGCTGAGAAGTGGCAGATGGAGTTTAACCCTGACAAGTGTGAGGTTGTCCATTTTGGAAGGACAAATATGAATGCGGAATACAGGGTTAACAGTAGGGTTCTTGGCAATGTGGAGGAGCAGAGAGATCTTGGGGTCTATGTTCATAGATCTTTGAAAGTTGCCACTCAAGTGGATAGAGCTGTGAAGAAGGCCTATGTTGTGCTAGCGTTCATTAGCAGAGGGATTGAATTTAAGAACCGTGAGGTGATGATGCAGCTGTACAAAACCTTGGTCAGGCCACATTTGGAGTACTGTGTGCAGTTCTGGTCGCCTCATTTTAGGAAGGATGTGGAAGCTTTGGAAAAGGTGAAAAGGAGATTTACCAGGATGTTGCCTGGAATGGAGAGTAGGTCATACGAGGAAAGGTTGAGGGTGCTAGGCCCTTTCTCATTAGAACGGAGAAGGATGAGGGGCGACTTGATCGAGGTTTATAAGATGATCAGGGGAATAGATAGAGTAGACAGTCAGAGACTTTTTCCCCGGGTGGAACACACCATTACAAGGGGACATAAATTTAAGATAAATGGTGGAAGGGCAGCAGGGTAGCATGGTGCTTAGCATTAATGCTTCACAGCTCCAGGGTCCCAGGTTCGATTCCCGGCTGGGTCACTGTCTGTGTGGAGTCTGCACGTCCTCCCCCTGTGTGCGTGGGTTTCCTCCGGGTGCTCCGGTTTCCTCCCACAGTCCAAAGATGTGCGGGTTAGGTGGATTGGCCATGCTAAATTGCCCGTAGTGTCCTAATAAAAAAAGTAAGGTTGGGGGGGGGTTGTTGGGTTACGGGTATAGGGTGGATACGTGGGTTTGAGTAGGGTGATCATGGCTCGGCACAACATTGAGGGCCGAAGGGCCTGTTCTGTGCTGTACTGTTCTATGTTCTATATAGGGGGGATGTCAGAGGCAGGTTCTTTACCCAGAGAGTAGTGGGGGCATGGAATGCACTGCCTGTGGAAGTAGTTGAGTCGGAAACGTTAGTTTAACTTATGAAAGGAACAGATAGGATAGAAGGTTGTTTCCACTGGTGGGCGAAACGAGAACGAGGGGGCATAGCCTCAAAATAAGGAGGAGCAGGTTTAGGACTAAGTTTGAGAGGAACTTCTTCACCCAAAGGGTTGTGAGTCTGTAGAATTCCTTGCCGAGTGAAGCAGTCAAGACTACCTCGTTAATTGTTTTTAAGGCAAAGATAGGTAGATTTTTGAGCAGTAAAGGAATAAAAGGTTATGGTGGACGGGCAGGTAAGTGGAGCTAAGTCCACAAAAAGATCAGCCATGATCTTATTGAATGGCGGAGCAGGCTGGAGGGGTCAGATGGCCTACTCCTGCTCCTACTTCTTAAGTTCTTATGGTCTTATGGAGTTTTCACATTCTCCCTAAGTTCCCGTGTCTGCATGAGTTTCCTCCGGGTGCTCCGGTTTCCTCCCACAGTCCAGAGATGTGCAGGTTAGGTGGATTGGCCTTGCTAAATTGCCCCTGAGTGTACAAAAATATGAGGTGGGGTTACAGGGACAGGGTAGGGATGGGGCCTAGGTGGCATGCTCTTTCAGAGGGTCGGTGCTTACTTGATGGGCTGAATAGCCTACAACTGCACTGTTGGGATTTTATGAGTTGAATAAAAAAGCTGGGGCCTTCCTAAAATTGGCGACATAAAATTCACACACTAATCAACCAAACGGCTTTTCACAGTAACTTCTTTGCAGTCTTAATGTAAGTCAACTTGTGACAATAAAGATTATTATTATTATTATTATACCTTCTCAAAAATGTGTTCATTTAGTCTTTCCAAACAAATCTTTGCCTTTCTAAATGAAAATTTATCCCATCCCTCAGAATCTTTACCAATAATTTTCCAACCACCTGGGTAACTGGCCTATGATTACTCCATCTTCCAGTTCTCCCTTTTTAAACAAGCATAAAACCTTACCTGTCCTCCAAACCACTTTCACCGCTCGTGGTCAGAGGACTTTCTAGCAAATCCATTCCAAAAGAAAGTTTGCAGGGAACAGGGGCGGGATCAAACCACCTACCTGACCGGCGGGATTGGCGGCGCGGGAAGGCGGCGGAGTCCTGGGGGGGGGGGGGGGGGGGGGGGCGCGGGACGATCTGACCCCGGGGGGTCCCCCCACGGTGGCCTGGCCTGCGATCGGGGCCCACCAATCGGCGGGCAGGCCTGTGCCGCGGGGGCACTCTTTTTCTTCTGCCTTCGCCATGGTCTTCACCATGGGGGTGGAGGCGGAAGAGACCCCCTCCCCTGCGCATGCGCCGGTATGACTGCCGCCAAAGGCCGTTCACGCCAGCCGGCGGAGCGCCAACCACTCCGGCGCGGGCCTAGCCCCTCAATGTGAGGGCTTGGCCCCTAAAGGTGCGGAGACTTCCGTACCTTTGGGGCAGCCCGACGCCGGAGTGGTTCACGCCACTCCATCCCGCCGGGACCCCCCGCCCCGCCGGGTAGGGGAGAATCCCAGCCCAGTATTCCTGAGTTATTTGATGATTTGTTGATTGTGGATTGATAAATGATGTGTGACTTTTCCTCCTCACTCACAGAAGCTGGTGAATCTGGAAGTCCAAGACCAGCAACAGCTGATGGTGAGTACCCGCAAGCTCTTTTTTATAGTTTTGTTTTAATTATCCCTTGATGAAATCATTTGTGAGCTCGACAGTCGTACGAGGCAGACCTCATCAAGTGGCTTTCTTGCTGCCAGTTTTCCTTTGTTCAGCCACCCCTGCTTTTTAAGTTGCTTCCAGCTTCAACCCGGACAATGGGATGAAGTAAATTGAGCAAGGAAAACCAGAAGAATTTTACCATGATCAGAATTTTCTGTTCTGGAAGCTAAGTACGGCGTGGATGGGAAATGCCTTAAGGGCAGCACGGTTGCATTGTGGATAGCGCAATTGCTTCACAGCTCCAGGGTCCCAGGTTCAATTCCGGCTTGGGTCACTGTCTGTGCGGAGTCTGCACATCCTCCCCGTGTCTGCGTGGGTTTCCTCCGGGTGCTCCGGTTTCCTCCCACAGTCCAAAGATGTGCAGGTTAGGTGGATTGGACATGATAAATTGCCCTTAGTGTCCAAAATTGCCCTTAGTGTTGGGTGGGGTTACTGGGTTTTGGGGATAGGGTGGAGGTGTTGACCTTGGGTAGGGTGCTCTTTCCAAGAGCCGGCGCAGACTTGATGGGCCGAATGGCCTCCTTCTGCACTGTAAATTCTATGATAATTCGTCATAATTCCCACTGGGTGGCAGGGCGATCCTCTGCTTTACAGTTCATTAATTATGCATCAGACTTGGCAAGCTCTGTGGTGAGGCGAGGCGGGGCAGGGTGGGGTGGGCAGGAAATCACCCACTCTACTGTTACCTCAGGGAGTCATAAAAGGGAACCTGGACAGACCTTCACTCACTGTAGGACAGGATCTCCACATTACTCTGGTCATGATACCAACCTCGGTCAAAATCCTAAGCTTCCTTGTGCCGTATCCCTCTATACCCATCCTATCCATGTGTTTGTCGAGATGCCTTTTGAACGCCTTTAATGTATCTGCTTCCACAGCCTCCCCTGGCAACGCGTTCCAGGCACTCACCACCCTCTGCGTAAAATACCTGCCTCACACATCTCCTCTAAACTTTGCCCCATGGACCTTAAACCTCTGCCCCCTGGTGACTGATCCCTCCACCCTGGGAAAGAGTGCCTGCCCATCCACTCTATCCATGCCCCTCATAATCTTGTAGACCTTTATCGGGTCACCTCCTCAACCTCTGTTGTTCTAATGAAAACAGTCCGAGTCTACCTCGCCACTCCACATAGCTAACACCATGAAGACCAGGCAACTTCCTGGTAAACCTCCTCTGCACCCTCTCCAAAGCCTCCACATCCTTCTGGTAGTGCGGCGACCAGGATTGTGCGCAACATTCCAAGTGCTGCCTTCTCGAGTTTTATACAGCTGGAACATGACTTTCCAGTTTTTATACTCGATGCTCCGTCCAATGAAGTTTTACAACACCAGGTTAAAGTCCAACAGGTTTGCTTCGAATCACTAGCTTTCGGAGCACTGCTCCTTCCTCAGGTGAATGAAGAGGTAGGTTCCAGAAACATATATATATACCGGCTTGGGTCACTGTCTGTGCGGAGTCTGCACATTCTCCCCATGTGTGCGTGGGTTTCCTCCGGGTGCTCCGGTTTTCTCCCACAGTCCAAAATGTGCAGGTTAGGTGGATTTGCCGTGATAAATTGCCCTTAGTGTCCAGAATTGCCGTCAGTGTTGGGTGGGTTACTGGGTTATGGGGATAGGGTGGAGGTGTTAACCTTGGGTAGGGTGCTTTTTCCAGGAGCCGGTGCAGACTCGATGGGCCGAATGGCCTTCTTCTGTACTGTAAATTCTATGATATAGACAAAGTCAAAGATGAAAGACAATGCTTAGAATGCGAGCATTTGCAGGTAATGAAGTCTTTACAGATCCAGAGATAGGGGTAACCCCAGGTTAAAGTGGTGTGAATTGTCTCAAGCCAGGACAATTGGTAAGATTTTGAAAGCCCAGGCCAGATGGTGGCGGATGAATGTAATGCGACATGAATCCAAGGTCCTGGTTGAGGCCGCACTCATGTGTGTGGAACTTGGCCATAAGTTTCTGTTTGGCGATATTGCGTTGTCGCGTGTCCTGAAGGCCGCCTTGGAGAACGCTTACCCGGAGATCAGAGGCTGAATGCCCTTGACTGCTGAAGTGTTCCCTGACTGGAAGGGAACATTCCTGCCTGGTGATTGTCGCGAGATGTCCGTTCATCCGTTGTTGCAGCATCTGCAGCATGGTCTCGCCAATGTACCACGCTTCGGGACATCCTTTCCTGCAGCGTATGAGGTAGACAACGTTGGCCGAGTCGCACGAGTTTGTACCACGTACCTGGTGGATGGTGTTCTCACGTGTATTGGTGGCACCCGTGTCGATGGTCTGGCACGTCTTGCAGAGATTGCCATGACAGGGTTGTGTGGTGTCATGGTCGCTGTTCTGAAGGCTGTGTAGTTTGCTGCAAACAATGGTTTATTTGAGGTTGCCTGGTTGTTTGAAGGCAAGGTGTGGGATGACGTTGGCAAGATGTTCATCTTCATTGATGATGTGATGAAAGCTGCAAAGAAGATGTCGTAGTTTCTCCGCTCCGGGGAAGTACTGGACAACGAAGGGTACTCTGTCGGTTGTGTCCCATGTTTGTCTTCTGAGGAAGTCGGTGCGTTTTTTTGCTGTGGCGGGTTGGAACTGTCGATCGATGAGTCGAGCGCCATATCCCGTTCATACGAGTGAATCTTTCAGCGTTTGTAGATGACTGTTACACTCCTCCTCGTCTGAACAGATCCTGTGTATACGGAGGACTTGTCCATAGGGGATGGCTTCTTTAATGTGTTTAGGGTGGAAGCTGGAAAAGTGGAGCATCGTGAGGTGATCCGTGGGCTTGCGGTAAAGTGAAGTGCTGAGGTGACCGTCCTTGATGGAGATGAGTGTGTCCAAGAATGCAACTGATTTTGGAGAGTAGTCCATGGTGAGTCTGATGGTGGGATGGAACTCATTGATGTAATCGTGTAGTCGTTTCAGTGATTCTTCGCCGTGGGTCCAATGAAAAAAATGTCACCGATGTATCTGGTGTATAGCATCGGTTGAAAGTCCTGTGTGGTGAGGAAGTCCTGTTCAAACTTGTGCATGAAGATGTTGGCATATTGAGGTGCAAATTTGGTCCCCATGGCTGTTCCGTGCGTCTGGATGAAGAATTTGTTGTCGAAGGTGAAGACGTTGTGGTCTAGAATGAAACGGATGAGTTGCAGAATTGTGTCTGGAGATTGGCAGTTGTCGGTGTTGAGTATTGAGGCTGTTGCAGCAATGCCGTCGTCATGGGGGATGCTGGTGTAGAGTGCCGAGATGCCCATTGTGACGAGGAATGTTCCTGCTTCAACTGGTCCATGGGTGCTGAGTTTCTGTAGGAAGTCCGTCGTGTCGCGACAGAAGCTGGGCGTACCTTGTACGATGGGTTTCAAGATGCCTTTGATGTGGCCAGAGAGGTTCTCACACAGGGTCCCATTGCCTGATACAATAGGACGGCCTGGTGTGTTGGCCTTGTGTATTTTCGGGAGGCAGTAGAGATCTCCAATGCGGGGATTATGTGGGATGAGAGCACGTAGGGTGCTCTGAAGGTCTGGATCCAACGTCTTGATCAGTCTGTTGAGTTGGCGGATGTGTTCCTCGGTCGGAGCTGCGGGTAACTGTCTGTAGTGTTCCTGGTTGTGATTCCGCAGATCCATAAGCCCACGGATAACCTCACGATGCTCCACTTCTCCAGCTTCCACGCTGAACACATTAAAGAAGCCATCCACTATTGACAAGCCCTCCAAATACACAGGATCTGCTCAGGCGAGGAGGAGTTTATCAGAAATCACAAACGCTGAAAGATGCCCTCGTACGAATGGGATATGGCGCTCAACTTATCGATCGACAGTTCCAACGTGCCGCAGCAAAGAAATGCACCGACCTCCTCAGAAGACAAACGCGTGACACAACCGACAGAGTACCCTTCATCGTCCAGGACATCCCTGGAGTGGAAAAAGTACATCTTCTTCGCAGCCTTCAACACATCATCGATGAAGATGAACATCTTGCCAAGGTCATCCCCACACCCCCACTACTTGCCTTCAAACAACCTCGAAACCTCAAGCAAACCATTGTTTGCTGCAAACTACCCAGCCTTCAGAACAGCGACCACGACACCACACAACCCTGCCATGGCAATCTCTGCAAGACGTGCCAGATCATCGACATGGACACCACCGTTACACGTGAGAACACCATCCACCAGGTATGTGGTACATACTCATGCGCCTCGGCCAACGTTGTCTACCTCATACGCTGCAGGAAAGGATGTCCCGAAGCGTGGTACATTGGCGAGACCATGCTGCAGATGCTGCGGCAACGAATGAACGGACATCGCGCGACAATCGCCAGGCAGGAATGTTCCCTTCCAGTCGGGGAACACTTCAGCAGTCGAGGGCATTCAGCCTCTGATCTCCGGGTAAGCGTTCTCCAAGGCGGCCTTCAGGATGCGTGACAACGCAGAATCGCCGAGCAGAAACTTATAGCTAATTTCCGCATACGGCCTCAACCGGGACCTGGGATTCATGACACATTACATTCATCCCCCAACATCTGGCCTGGGCTTGCAAAATCCTACCAACTGTCCTGGCTTGAGACAATTCACACTTCTTTAACCTGGGGTTACCCTTATCTCTGGATCTGTAAAGACTTAATTACCTGCTAATGCTCGCATTCTAAGCATTGTCTGGCATCTTTGACTTTGAGGAAGGAGCAGTGCTCCGAAAGCTAATGTTTGAATCAAACCTGTTGGACTTTAACCTGGTGTTGTAAGACTTCTTACTGTGCTGACCCAGTCCAACACCGGCAGCTCCACATCATGGCCATCCAATGAAGTTAAGCATTCTATTCTTGACTACCTTGTCCACTTGTGTTGCCACTTTCAACGGTCTGTGGACCTGCACACCCAGATCTCTCTGACTTTCCATATTCCTAAAAGTTTTGCCATTTACAGTATCTTTCCCCTTTATTTTTTTAAATATAAATTTAGATTACCCAATTATTTTTTCCAATTAAGGGGCAATTTAGCGTGGCCAATCCACCTACTCTGCACATTTTGGGGTTGAGGGGGCGAAACCCACGCAGACATGGGGAGAATGTGCAAACTCCACACGGACAGTGACCCAGAGCCGGGATCGAACCTGGGATCTCAGCGCCATGAGGCGGTTGTGCTAACCACTAGGCCACCGTGCTGCCCACATCCTTTCCCTTTATGTTAGACCTACCAAAATGCATTGCCTCACATTTGTCTGGATTAAACTCCATTTGCCATTTCTCTGCCCAAGTCTCCAACGTATCTATGTCCTGCTGTATCTTCTGACAATCCTCAACACTATCTGCCACTCCATCAACCTTGGTGTCATCCACGAACTTACTAATCAGACCGGATAAAATTTTCTCCAACTCGTTCATGTATACTACAAACAACAGGGCAGCAGGGTAGCATGGTGGTTAGCATAAATGCTTCACAGCTCCAGGGTCCCAGGTTCGATTCCCGGCTGGGTCACTGTCTGTGTGGAGTCTGCACGTCCTCCCCCTGTGTGCGTGGGTTTCCTCCGGGTGCTCCGGTTTCCTCCCATAGTCCAAAGATGTGCGGGTTAGGTGGATTGGCCATGCTAAATTGCCCGTAGTGTCCTAATAAAAGTAAGGTTAAGGGGGGGGTTGTTGGGTTACGGGTATAGGGTGGATACGTGGGTTTGAGTAGGGTGATCATGGCTCGGCACAACATCGAGGGCCGAAGGGCCTGTTCTGTGCTGTACTGTCTATGTTCTAACTCATCAAGTTAGTGAGGCACAACCTTCCCTTAACAAAATCATGCTGTCTATCGCTAATGAGTCCATTTGTTTCCAAATGGATATAAATCCTGCCCTTGAGAATTCTCTCCAATAAATGACCGACTACCAATGTGAGGCTCACCGACCTGTTGTTTCCAGGATTATCCCTGCTACCTTTCTTAAACAGCGGTATACACGTGTAGCCATGACTATTCAAAGTTGTCAGTCAAGGCTCCAAGAATTTCTTCCCTTGTTTCCCATCCGGCCCAGCAGACTTATTTACCTTGATATCTTTTAACAGACACAATACCTCTTCTTTTTCTATGTCAACATTACCCAGACTATCCACACATCCTACCCAAGAATCATCTTCCACAAAGTCCTTTTCTTTGATGAACACTGATGCAGAGTTATTTAGTACCTCGCCCATTTCCTCTGGCTCAACACGTAGATTTCCCCCACTGTCCTTAAGTGGCCCAATCCTTTCCCTGGCTATCCGCTTGCTTTTTACCTATGAATAAAAAGCTTTGGGACTAACCCTAATCCTACTTGCCAAGGACTATTCATGATCCCTCCTAATTTCCCGCTCAAGTACCTTCCTACTTTCTTTATACTCAAGGGTTTTCACTGTCCCCACCCTTCTATACCGTACAAAAGTCTCCTTTTTCTTTTTGACAAGGTTCACAATATCCCTCGTTATCCTAGGCTCCCTAAACTTCCCATACTTATCCTTCGTCCCCTCAGGAATGTGACTTACCTGAATCCTAATCATCTGTCGCTTGAAAGACTCCCACATGTCCGATGTTGATTTACCCTCCAACAGCCGCACCCAATCCAAATTCTTCAATTCAGGTCTAATATTACAATAATTTGCCTTTCCCCAGTTTAGCACCTTAACGTGAGGGTTACCCTCATCCCTATCCAACAGTTCCCTAAAACGTACGGAATTGTGGTCACTACTCCCAAAATGTTCCCCTACTGAAACCTCAACCACCTGTCCAGGCTCATTCCCCAATACCAGATCCAGTACTGCCCCTTCCCTAGTTGTACTATCTACATATTACATCAAGAAGCCTTTCTGGATACACTTTACAAACTCTGCCCCATCCAAACCCCCAGCACTAAGTGAGTTCCAGTCAATATAGGGGAAATTTAAATCCCTGCCCACAGCTTCCCTGTTACTTTTGCACCTGTCCAAAATCTCTCTACCTATCTGCTCCTCTATCTCTCGCTGGCAGTTGGGGGGGCCTGTAATAAACCCCCAACATTGTGATTCCCCCTTCCTGTTTCTGAGCTCTCCCCAGATTGCCTCTTTGTATGAGTCCTCCGAGATTTCCTCCCGCAGTACAAAGAACAAACAAAGAACAAAGAAAATTACAGCACAGGAACAGGCCCTTCGGCCCTCCTAGCCTGCGCCGATCCAGATCTTTTATCTAAACCTGTTGCCTATTTTCCAAGGATCTACTTCCCTCTGTTCCCCACCCGATCATATATCTGTCCAGATGCATCTTAAATTATGCTATCGTGCCCGCCTCTACCACCTCCGCTGGCAAAGCATTCCAGGCACCCACCACCCTCTGCGTAAAAAACTTTCCACGCACATCTCCCTTAAACTTTCCCCCTCTCACCTTGAAATCATGACCCCTTGTAACTGATACCCCCACTCTTGGAAAAAGCTTGTTGCTATCCACCCTGTCCATACCTCTCATAACTTTGTAGACCTCAATCAGGTCCCCCCTCAACCTCCGTCTTTCCAACAAAAACAATCCTAATCTACTCATCCTTTCTTCATAGCTAGCACCCTCCATACCAGGCAACATCCTGGTGAACCTCCTCTGCACCCTCTCTAAAGCATCCACATCCTTCTGGTAATGTGGTGACCAGAACTGCACGCAGTATTCCAAATGTGGCCAAACCAAAGTCCTACACAACTGTAACATGACCTGCCGACTCTTGTACTCAATACCCCATCCGATGAAGGCAAGCATGCTGTATGCCTTCTTGACCACACTATCGACCTGCGTTGCCACCTTCAGGGTACAATGGACCTGAACTCCCAGATCTCTCTGTACATCATTTTTCCCAAGGACTCTTCCATTGACTGTATTGTTCGCTCTAGAATTAGATCTTCCAAAATGCATCACCTAGCATTTGCCTGGATTGAACTCCATCTGCCATTTCTCTGCCCAACTCTCCAATCTATCTATATTTTGCTGTATTCTCTGACAGTCCCCCTCACTATCTGCAACTCCACCAATCTTAGTATCATCTGCAAACTTGCTCATCAGACCACCTATACCTTCCTCCAGGTCATTTATGTATATACAGTGGTCCGAGCACGGATCCCTGTGGAACACCGTTAGTCACCCTTCTCCATTTTGAGACACTCCCTTCCACCACTACTCTCTGTCTCCTGTTGCCCAGCCAGTTCTTTATCCATCTAGCTAGTACACCCTGAACCCCATACGACTTCACTTTTGCCATCAACCTGCCAAGGCAAATATTCTCCTTTACTAATAATGCTACTCCCCCATCCCTTTTACATCGCCCTCTGTCTCTCCTGAAGCATCTGTATCATTCAACATTCAGCCGCCAACCCTGCCCTTCCTTTAACCATGTTTCTGTGATAGCCACAACGTCATAATTCCAAGTAGTAAGAAGTGCACTAAGTTCATCGGCCTTATCTGCTGTCGGGGCTGGTTTAGCACAGTGGGCTAAATAGCTGACTTGTAATGCAGAGCAAGGCACCAGCGCGGGTTCAATTCCTGTCCCGGTCCTCCCCGAAATGTGACAACTCGGGGCTTTTCACAGTAAGTTCATTGAAGCACTGCTCATTCCTCAAGTGAATCAACTGGAGCTGCAGTAACAGTGGTTCTGGTCAAGGGGATAGAGGATGATGACAACCCGCTCTGCTGCGATGAGCTCCGGTGCTACGCATCATGTGCCAACTTTTGACTTCTGCCCAAGATAACACCTTCCACCGTTCACCTGGACGATTCCTACTTACAAGCTGGTCATTCCATCACACGGTGCCATCGAACCGCTGGGATGACAGTTCTGGGGTGGGGGGGGGGGGGGGGGGGGGTGGAGGTGGGGGGGGGGGGGAGGGTAAGAAGGGGTGTGTGGAGCCCACAAGATCCTCCTATTCCCCAACGTCCACCGGGCAGCACAATAGCACAGTGGTTATCACTGCTGTTTCACAGCTCTAGGGTCCCAGGTTCGATTCCCGGCTTGGGTCACTGTCCGTGCGGAGTCTGCACATCCTCCCCGTGTCTGCGTGGGTTTCCTCCAGGTGCTCCGGTTTCCTCCCACAGTCCAAAAGATGTGCAGGTTAGGTGGATTGGCCGTGCTAAATTTCCCCTTAGTGTCCAAACAAAAAGGTCAGGTGGGGTGACTGGGTTACGGGGATAGGGTGGAGGCGTGGGCTTAAGTAGGGTGCTCTTTCCAAGGGCTGGTGCAGACCCGATGGGCCGAATGGCCTCCTTCTGCACTGTAAATTCTATGATTTCCCCCCCTTTTCTCCTCCGGCAGGGGAGTCTGACGTGCTGTGGTGTTCCGTCACTTCCCCTGCGGGAGTCACCGGCATGCGCCCCATCACCTCATCCTCCCCCGGGCTGCTCCTTGGGACGGGGTTGTGAGCGGAACTGTACCTGAGGCTTCCCCGGACCCTGGTGCTGCCTGGAGGGTGGTGTGGGTGGTGTAGGGTGAAAGGTGGTGTGGGTTGAGGGTGGTGTGGGTGGTGTAGGATGAAGGTAGTGTGGATTGAGGGTGGTGTGGGTGGTGTAGAGTCAGGATGGTGTGGGAGTGAGGGTGGTGTGGGTGGTGTAGGGTGAAGGTAGTGTGGGTTGAGGGTGGTGTAGAGTCAGGATGGTGTGGGTGGTGTGGGTGGTGTAGGGTGAAGGTAGTGTGGGTTGAGGGTGGTGTAGAGTCAGGATGGTGTGGGTGGTGTGGGTGGTGTAGAGTCAGCATGGTGTGGGTGGTGTGGGTGGTGTAGAGTCAGGATGGTGTGGGTGGTGTGGGTGGTGTAGAGTCAGGATGGTGTGGGTGGTGTGGGTGGTGTAGAGTCAGCATGGTGTGGGAGTGAGGGTGGTGTGGGTGGTGTAGAGTCAGGATGGTGTGGGAGTGAGGGTGGTGTGGGTGGTGTAGGATAAAGGTAGTGTGGGTTGAGGGTGGTGTAGAGTCAGGATGGTGTGGGTGGTGTGGGTGGTGTAGGGCGAAGGTAGTGTGGGTTGAGGGTGGTGTAGAGTCAGGATGGTGTGGGTGGTGTGGGTGGTGTAGGGCGAAGGTAGTGTGGGTTGAGGGTGGTGTGGGTGGTGTAGAGTCAGGATGGTGTGGGTGGTGTGGGTGGTGTAGGGTGAAGGTGGTGTGGGCTGAGGGTGGTGTAGAGTCAGGATGGTGTGGGTGGTGTGGGTGGTGTGGGTGGTGTAGGGTGAAGGTGGTGTGGGTGGTGTGGGTGGTGTGGGTGGTGTAGAGTCAGGATGGTGTGGGAGTGAGGGTGGTGTGGGTGGTGTAGGGTGAAGGTGGTGTGGGTTGAGGGTGGTGTGGGTGGTGTAGAGTCAGGATGGTGTGGGAGTGAGGGTGGTGTGGGTGGTGTAGAGTGAAGGTGGTGTGGGCTGAGGGTGGTGTGGGGATGGTACCGGAAGGCTGGGTTGGCACATGTCATGGGGAATCACAACTGCTCGGGGTCTCACGTCCATGCCCTTGGCCAAACTCCACCTCGGCGACGTCCCTTTACTCTGGGTCGCCGACCATGTCCAGGGCCCTCTGCTCTGTAATGGTGAGGTGCTACAGGTCCAGTGGTCTCCCTCCTGCGATGGTGTAGAAACAGAAGATGACAGTGTTGGATATTCCAATGCATGCAGCCGCCCAGAGGATGGGTCGCTGGTGGCTCCAGTGGCAAGGGCACCCTCTATGGCGGCCGGTATGGGTACCGGCATGTGGTGCAGAGTGGGGGTTCGGCCGCCCTCCGGGTGGGGGGGGTGTTTGGGTTATGGGTGTGTGGGAGGGGGTTAGTGCCAGGAGCACAGTGCTGCCTACCCATCCCTGCCACCCTCAGGAGGTCCTGCAGTCTGTTTCTGCAGTGCTGGCCGGTGCGGACTACATTGTCCACGGCGCTAACCGCCTCGGCCACCTGCGCCCAGCGGTGGCTGGCAGTCTCCTTCCCGGGCCGGGGTACAGGGTCATCCTCCTCTCCTCCATGGCGTCCAGGAGGATCACCAGCGCTTTGCCTGCGAAACGTGGGGCTGGAATCGATTGTGTTCCACGTGGCGCTGGTGCTAATCCCTAAACAGCAGAAGAATTGGTCCAGATGTGGTGCCAGTTTTGCTGTTGTGAAAATCCATGGCTTCTGCATTGGCATCAGCCCTTCGGGCCGGTTACCCCGGTTGTTGATGGCGGAATCGCATTGCTGATCGAGTGGAGAATCCATTTTGACGGCGACATTGGCGGCGGCGCCTGATTTTGGGTGCTGCGCAATGCCGCACGCTGCTGGGTAAGCCTCAGGACGTCACCTGAAGGCACTCCCCTCATGCTCCTCCCCCCCATGGGTAGACTTCCCCACGGCGTGGGTCATTTGAGGTCTGAGGTTTCGTTGACCTCGTGTGTCCAGTGCCACCATAGTCGGGGGGGGGGGGGGGGGGGGTTTACGTGGCGTGGCTGCTCGCACCCTACCGGGGGTAGGAGGCGCCACCGACTTTTTCATCATGAGACTAGACACGTCCTCCGGACATCGCCTCCAAATCGGAGAATCCAGCCCTTAGTCTCAGGAACAGAGAATCCCACCGTACGTTCCTGGATGGCTTGGTTCAAAAGAATAAAAAGTAACTTTATGCATTTTAAAAAATTGTTCATCTCATTTATTAATTACCCAAACAACGTTATTGGTCCAATAGCACATAAGCACAGTATCTGATTATATTTGTTGATGTGGAGGGTTTGTACTGAAATGTTTCATTCTGTTTTGACAGCAAGTGGCTTAGACGATGTGGAGTTACTTGGTAAGTTGAATAAAGACCAAAAGGCTACCTGGAGAGGCTGATAATATCATCTCTTCTCTTATTGTCCAAGAACAACTTCAAACACTTCAATTAGTTGTAAAACCCCAAGACAATGGAATAGGTCAGCAAACAGCAACTAGCAATCTGCACAACACGTAATTGAGGCTGTTTGAGGATATAGTGATGTTGTGAATATGGGACTGGACTCAGAATCTAGCAGTAATCCATTGAAAACCCCATAGTGACAAGTTATGGAATTGAATTCAATAAACCTGGTCATTTGGAAGCTGTTACCTTCAATTACTATAAAAAAAGATTTTTCATTTGTGACAAGGACCCTCTGGAAACTTGCCACTCCAACTAGTTTAGCCAGATTAAGCCAAGAAGGGGCACTTTCATGGATATTAAACTAGCGGTTAACATGTTGCATCAACTCATCTTGTTTCACTGAGTGTTGCATAAAGTTTAAAGTAATAGAATCAAGATGCTGAAAATAATAAAGGGGCTCAGGAGGGGTAGATACAGGCTGGGAAAGTTGGATGGGCAAAGGTAACCTAGGGCGGAATTCTCCGACCACCCGCAGGGTCGGGGAATCACCCGGGGCTTTCGTAATTCCCGCCCCCGCCATGGCCGGAATTCTCCGCCACCCGGGAATCGGTGGGGGCAGGAATCGCGCCCCGCCGATCGGTGAGCCCCCCCGCGCCGGTCGGCAGGCCCCTCCGCGGCTATTCTCAAGCCCGCGATGGGCCGAAGTCCCGCCGCTGTCAGGCCTCTCCCGCCGACATGGTTTAAACCACCTCTGGTGCCGGCGGGAGCAGGCAGCGGGAGCGGGCCCCGGGGTCCTGGGGGGGGGGGGAGGGGCGATCGGACCCCGGGGGTGCCCCCACGGTGGCACTGCCCGCGATCGATGCCCACCGATCGGCGGGCGGGCCTGTGCCGTGGGGGCACTCCTTTTCTTCCGGCGCCGTCACAGCCTCCACCATGATGGAGGTGGAAGAGACCCTGTCCACCGCACATGCGCTAGTGGCCACTGTGGCTGTGGTGACGTCAGTGGCCGCTGACGCTCCGGCGCATGCGCAGACTCACGCTGACCGGCGAAGGCCTATCGGCCAGCCCCGACGCCGGTGTGCCAAAGGCCGTTGGTGCCAGTCGGCGGAGCGGGAGCCACTCCGGCACGGGCCTAGCCCCTAAAGGTGCGGAGAATTCCGCAACTTTGGGGAGGCCCAACGCCGGAGTGGTTGGCGCCACTCCGCTGCGCCGGGACCCCCTCCACCCCCACCCCGCCGGGTAGGGGAGAATCCCGGCCCTAGATAGAAAGTTTATAAAATGTTTCCCAGATAGTTTCTTAGAACAGCACATTCTTTTTTTTTTTAAATAATTTTTATTGAAAAATTTGAATTTATACAACAATAACGCACCATAGTAAAATACCAAAAATAGCAATAATATTAACAATCATAAACATTCGCCCCACCTCCATGAACAACACAGCATTTTAACAACAACGCAAATTAACACAATATTAAGTTACAGAATAGACACTACAATATGTGTAGTGTCACCTTCCCCTCTCCGACCCACACCCCCGAAAGCACTCTGTCCATCGTCCCCCACGACGGCAGCAGAGGGAATCCCTCTACCTGTCGCCTAGCAAACGCCTTTACCTGCAAGTATCTGAACATGTTCCCTTGGGGAAGGCCAAATTAAATAAACAGGTCCCTCAATTTGCTGATGCCCGCCCTTTGCCACCCCCTAAATCCCCCATCCTTGTTCCCCGGGATGAACCGATGGTTGCCACCCAGTGGAGCCTCCATCGAGCCCCCTGTTTCCCCCCGATGCTGTCTCCACTGTCTCCAGATTCTTAGGGTCGCCGCCACCACCGGGCTCGTGGTAATTCTCTTAGGGGAGAGCGGCAACGGTGCCGTTACCATGGCACCCAGGCTCGTACCTCTACATTACGCCATCTCCATTCTTTTCCACGCCGCCCCTCCCCCCTCCATCACCCATTTACGCACCATTGACACATTGGCTGCCCAATAGTACCCCAGAAGGTTGGGCAGCGCCAGCCCGCCTCTATCCCTCCCTCGCTCCAGGAACACCCTCTTCGCTCTCGGAGTCCCATGTGCCCACACAAAGCTCAAAATACTGCTAGTCACTCTCCTAAAGAAGGCCCTGGGGATAAAGATGGGCAGGCACTGAAAGAGGAACAAGAACCTCGGAAGCACCGTCATTTTGACGGACTGTACCCTCCCCGCCAACGACAATGGCAGCATGTCCCACCTCTTGAACTCCTCCTCCATCTGATCTACAAGTCTGGGGAAGTTATGCTTGTGAAGAGTCCCCCAGTCCCTGGCCACCTGCACCCCCAGGTACCTAAAGCTCTCCCCTGCCCGCCTAAGCGGGAGCCTACCAATTCCTTCCTCCTGGTCTCCAGGGTGCACCACAAACACCTCGCTCTTGCCTAAATTTAATTTATAACCTGAAAAGGTCCCAAACTCAGCTAGCAACTCCATCAATTCCCGGCATCCCTCCCACCGGGACACATACAGTAACAGGTCATCGGCATACAACGACACCCTATGTTCCTCTCCACCTCGCACCAAGCCTCTCCACCTCTCTAACTCCCTCAACGCCATCGCCAGCGGCTCGATTGCCAGTGCAAACAACAAGGGGGACAGGGGGCAACCCTGCTTGGTCCCTCGGTAAAGCCAGAAGTACTCCGACCTCGTCCTATTCGTGGCCACGCACGCCATCGGGGCCTCATATAGCAGCCTTACCCATCCAATGAACCCTTCACCAAATCCAAACCTCCCCAACACCTCCCATAGGTACCCCCACTCCACTCTATCGAAGGCCTTCTCCGCATCCAGTGCCACCACTATCTCTGCCTCCCCCTCAATCGCCGGCATCATGATGACATTCAACAATCTCCGCACATTCGTGTTCAGCTGCCTTCCCTTCACGAAACCTGTCTGGTCCTCGTGCACAACCCCTGGCACACAGTCCTCTATCCTGGTGGCCAGGATTTTTGCCAGGACCTTAGCATCCACGTTGAGGAGAGATATGGGCCTGTATGAACCACACTGCTGGGGGTCCTTGTCCCTCTTTAAAATTAACGAGATCAGCACCCGCGACATAATCGGGGGCAAAGTCCCCCCTTCCCACGCTTCATTGGGTGTCCGCACCAGCAAGGGGCCCACTAGGTCCACAAACTTTTTATAAAATTCCACCGGGAACCCATCCGGCCCCGGTGCCTTCCCTGACTGCATCTGCCCGATCCCCTTAACTAGCTCCTCCTGCTCAATCGGCGCACCCAACCCTTCCACCTTCTCCTCCTGCACCTTCGGGAAAGAAAGCCCGTCAAGGAACCTCTCCATTCCCCTCCTCTCCCCCGTTGGCTCCGACGTAAGTACAGTTCCCCGTAAAAGTCCTTGAAGACCTCATTCACCTCTACCCCCTTCCGCACCACATTCCCACTCTTGTCTCTCACTCCAGCAATTTCCTTAGCCGCATCCCGCTTGCGGAGCTGATGAGCCAGCATCCTACTCGCCTTTTCACCATGTTTATACACTGCCCCTTGTGCCTTCCTCCACTGTGCCTCCGCCTTTCTAGTGGTCAGCAAATCAAATTCAGCCTGCAGGCTGCGCCTCTCTCCCAACAGTCCCTCCTCTGGTGCCTCTGCATACCTCCTGTCCACCTCCAGCATCTTTCCCACTAGTCTATCCCTCTCACTCCTCTCGCTCCTCTCCCTGTGTGCCCGGATGGATATCAGCTCCCCACGAATCACTGCCTTCAGGGCTTCCCAGACCAATCCCCACCTGAACCTCCCCCGTATCATTCACCTCGAGGCGCCCCTCAATACTTGCCCGGACCCTCCCACACACCTCCTCCTCCGCCAACAACCCCACATCCAACCACCACAACGGACGTTGGTCCCGCACCTCCCCCATCTCCAACTCTATCCAATGCGGAGCATGGTAGAACAGTACATTCTGCAGCCAACAGAGAGCAGGCTATACTAGACTTGGTATTGTGCAATGAGATGTGAATCATTAATAATTTGTCAGTGAAGGTTTCCTTCGGTAGCAACTATCATAATATGATTGAACTTTCCATTCAGTGTGAAGGGGCCAGGTGCGCGGGGAGACTTTCTGTAAAAAATGACAAAGTGTCACTTTTGATGGAAAGACCGTGCGATTGCCGCTGGTCCTGGCAGCGCGATCCGGACGGCAAGTTTCAGGCCCTTGGAAATGTTTTTCTGCCCACATGAAAAACAGTGTGACTGAGAACTAGGGGCTACTTTCTAAAAATACGGATCAACCATTTCATTTGAAATTGGCGGGTACGATGTTGTGGGTATCACAGAGACGAGGCTGCAAGGGGATCAAGGCTGGGATTTAAATATATCAGGATATATGTCCTATCGAAAGGACAGGCAGATGGGCAAAGTGGGGGGGGGGGGGGGGGGGGGTTCCTTATTAGTAAGAAACCAAATTAAAGCAACAGTGATATAGGGTCAGAAGGCGTAGAGTCTGTGTCGGTAGAGTTGAGGAATTGCAATGGAAAAAAGACCCTGATGAGAGTGAGTAACACTGTTGCTTCACAGCTTCAGGGTGCCAGGTTCAATTCCCGGTTTGGGTCACTGTCCGTGCGGAGTCTGTATGTTCTCCCCGTGTCTGCATGGGTTTCCTCCGGGTGCTCCGGTTTCCTCCCACAAGTCCTGACAGACGTGCTTGCAGTGATCTCTGTGTGTAGTAATACATGATCAGACTATGTTCAGCAAGTACAGGCAATTGAACACTAGATGGCCACACTATCAGGACATATAAAAAGGTTTTTGCGCTCTTTCTTAGAGGAGAGAGTATCAGGAGTGCAGTGAGTACAGAAGAGAGACAGCTAGAGAGAAGAAATTAATATATATCAGTATATAGCATTATCTTATTTAATAGTTTAATCTACAGTTATTTGTTTGTTTACTAGTTCAGTATTAAATAAAATGAACTCACGAGATTATTTTATATTACTCATTAAATTACTTTATCATCACTGGAAGACTACATCTATATTTCAACAACTCGGCTGGGCAGAAGGAGTAATATATATATTACAATATTGTAATATAACATGGTACCAAGGAGTGTAAAGATAATATAACATGGTACCAGGTCAGAATGAGCCTTACGAAAGACTAGTTAGTAAATTTACACAAAGAAGGTAAAGTACCAATACCGACTATTCGACTAGTGAAGTCATCGCAGAAACTAAATCCTCGATAACAAATCAATTTTCGATGGAACAAGTACAGGCTCCCAGACATCTGAAGCCAACCGGTAACCTCGATCTTAATTGGAGACTGTTTCAGCAACAATTCCAGCTTTATCTGGAAGCTAGTAATTTGAATACTGCTTCAGAAGCTAGATGGCAATTGAAATCTACAACTCATTTATTTTTGCTGCAGGCGAAGATAAATCTAAATTTGAACATATAATCGCTAAATTCGATGATCACTGCAGAATACAAACAAAATTTTGGAGCGATTTAGATTTCATAAGCGAGTGCAAAAGATCAGAATATCTGTTAATAGTCTCATAACTGATCTGAGACTTCTCTCACACTCCTGTAATTTTTTAATGTTGCATGATTCTAAGATTCGTGATCAGATACTTTTTGGAATAAGAGATGAAAGCTGAAGGCAAGAACTCTTAAAGCAAAACAATTTAAGACTAAAAATAGCAATGGAAAAGTGTTTATATCGCGAACAATCAAAGAATCAATATAATGAGTACCTAGACAATAACATTTGTGATAATGGCGTATGTCAGGGAAGGACACAAGTGAAATGTGGAACTTGTTCAAGGAACAGGTACTGCGTGGCTTTGATATGTATATCCCTGTCAGGCAGGCAAGAGATGGTCGAGTGAGGGAACCATGGTTGACAAGAGAGGTTGAAGGTCTCTTTAAGAGGAAGAAGGATACTTATGTAAGCCTGAAGAAACAAGGTTCAGACAGGGCACTGGAGGGATACAAGATAGCCAGGAGGGAACTGAAGAAAGGGATTAGGAGAGCTAAGAGAGGGCATGAAAAATCTTTGGCGGGTAGGATCAAGGAAAACCCCAAGGCCTTTTACACATATGTAAGAAATATGAGAATGACTAGAGCGAGGGTAGGTCCGATTAAGGACAGTAGCGGGAGATTGTGTATTGAGTCTGAAGAGATAGGAGAGGTCTTGAACAGGTATTTTTCTTCAGTATTTACAAACGAGAGGGGCCATATTGTTGGAGTGGACAGCGTGAAGCAGACTGATAAGCTTGAGGAGATACTTGTCAGGAAGGAAGATGTGTTGCGCGTTTTGAAAAACTTGAGGATAGACAAGTCCCCCGGGCCTGACGGGATATATCCAAGGATTCTATGGGAAGCAAGAAATGAAATTGCAGAGCCGTTGGCAATGATCTTTTCGTCCTCGCTGTCAACAGGGGTGTTACCAGAGGATTGGAGAGTGGCGAATGTTGTGCCCCTGTTCAAAAAAGGGAATAGGGATAACCCTGGGAATTACAGGCCAGTTAGTCTTACTTCGGTGGTAGGCAAAGTAATGGAATGGGTACTGAGGGATAGGATTTCTGAGCATCTGGAAAGGCATTGCTTGATTAGGGATAGTCAGCACGGATTTGTGAGGGGTAAGTCTTGCCTTACAAGTCTTATTGACTTCTTTGAGGAGGTGACCAAGCATGTAGATGAAGGTAAAGCAGTGGATGTAGTGTACATGGATTTTAGTAAGGCATTTGATAAGGTTCCCCATGGTAGGCTTATGCAGAAAGTAAGGAGGCATGGGATAGTGGGAAATTTGGCCAGTTGGATAACAAACTGGCTAACCGATAGAAGACAGAGAGTGGTGGTGGATGGCAAATATTCAGACTGGAGCCCAGTTATCAGTGGTGTACCGCAGGGATCAGTTCTGGGTCCTCTGCTGTTTGTGATTTTCATTAACGACTTGGATGAGGGAGTTGAAGGGTGGGTCAGTAAATTTGCAGATGATACGAAGATTGGTGGAGTTGTGGATAGTGAGGAGGGCTGTTGTCAGCTTCAAAGAGACATAGATAGAATGCAGAGCTGGGCTGAGAAGTGGCAGATGGAATTTAACCCTGACAAGTGTGAGGTTGTCCATTTTGGAAGGACAAATATGAATGCGGAATACAGGGTTAATGGTAGGGTTCTTGGCAATGTGGAGGAGCAGAGAGATCTTGGGGTCTATGTTTATAGATCTTTGAAAGTTGCCACTCAATTGGATAGAGCTGTGAAGAAGGCCTATGGTGTGCTAGCGTTCATTAGCAGAGGGATTGAATTTAAGAGCCGTGAGGTGATGATGCAGCTGTACAAAACCTTGGTCAGGCCACATTTGGAGTACTGTGTGCAGTTCTGGTCACCTCATTTTAGGAAGGATGTGGAAGCTTTGGAAAAGGTGCAAAGGAGATTTACCAGGATGTTGCCTGGAATGGAGAGTAGGTCATACGAGGAAAGGTTGAGGGTGCTAGGCCTTTTCTCATTAGAACGGAGAAGGATGAGGGGCGACTTGATAGAGGTTTATAAGATGATTAGGGGAATAGATAGAGTAGACAGTCAGAGACTTTTTTCCCCGGGTGGAACACACCATTACAAGGGGACATAAATTTAAGATAAATGGTGGAAGATATAGAGGTAGGATGTCAGGTAGGTTCTTTACCCAGAGAGTAGTGGGGGCATGGAATGCACTGCCTGTGGAAGTAGTTGAGTCGGAAAAGTTAGGGACCTTCAAGCGGCTATTGGATAGGTACATGGATTAGGGTAGAATAATGGAGTGTAGGTTAACTTCTTAAGGGCAGCACGGTAGCATTGTGGATAGCACAATTGCTTCACAGCTCCAGGGTCCCAAGTTCGATTTCGACTTGGGTCACTGTCTGTGTGGAGTCTGCACATCCTCCACGTGACTGCGTGGGTTTCCTCCGGGTGCACGGTTTCCTCCCACAGTCCAAAGATGTGCAGGTTGGGTGGATTGGCCATGAAATTTGTCCAAAATTCTATGATTAACCTAGGACAAAAGTTCGTCGCAACATCGTGGGCCGAAGGGCCTGTTCTGTGCTGTATTTCTCTATCTATCTATCTTACCATGAGGTAGGGGCAGTATTACACTCGATGACAAAGCCCATTTTGAATGGCTTCCACCTTGAGTGAGAGCAGTACGCACATGCGCACATCCAGAAAAGACGCAAACCGGCAAAATACCGTTCTGCTCATGCGTGAGAAGCTGCACATTCTCAGTTGCAAAAAGAGCGCACTCTGGAGGAGGATCGATTTGCTAATGCGCAATCGATGACTACACACGATGTGAAGAACATCATGACGTCAGAAGACTCAGGACATGCCCATTTAAAAGAAAGCTGCCTGAAAATTCAAAAGTACACTTTTAAAGCTACAAAACCAAGAATATTTACCTCGAAAGGCAGAACCATCCCTGAACTTCAACGGACAGTTGAAAATAACTTTCGCAGCACCATGGAACAAGCAGTTTGCAGCATTAAAAGTGAAGAACTCAATAACAAATCCGATACCAAACAAGATGATTTGTTTATTAAAGAATACTACTCAGACATGGCTGAGTTATTTGGATATGATGATCATAGCATCAGCAACACGGTTGAAAAGCTCAATACGTCTCTACTCGTGGTAAATGAATCCAATACCATGATGGAATGGCAGATCGTTGATACGTTGGATGTCAGTAACCTGTCAAATAGCCAAGGAGAAAACGATGCCACACAGAGAGTACTGACTGATTCCGTTGAGAGAGCGCTGATCAACTCTAGAGAGAACAGTGCACAACTCCACACAGAGAGCGATGAAAGACTCCACAGAGAGAACGATGGATGCCTCCACAGAGATCGTTGATAGACTCCAGAATGGAAGCAATTCAAGACTCCAGAGCGACAACTATGCACGAAGAAGACTATGAAGGTCTGTCCAAATTATTTGGGCAACCAGAAGAAGACTTTGAAATTCTACCCAGCTCGGTTAAATAACTACAAGACAATGAAAGTCTAACCACTGTCTGCAAGAATAATGACACAGAGATCGCAATCAACATAGGGGGACTCGGTAGCACAGTAGTTTGCACAGTTGCTTCTCAGCTCCAAGCTCCCAGGTTCGATTCCCGGCTTGGGTCTCTGTCTGTTCGGAGTTTGCACTTTCTCTCCGTGTCTCCGTGGTTTCCTCCGGGTGCTCCTACAGCCCAAATATGTGCAGGTTTAGGTGGATTGGCCATGCAAAAATTGCCCTGAGTGTCCAAAAAGGTTGGGTGGGCTTACTGGGTTACGGGGATAGGGTGGAGGTGTGGGCTTATGTAGGGTGCTCTTTCCAAGAGCCGGTGCAGACTCGATGGGCCGAATGGCCTCCTTCTGCACTGTAGATTCTGTACAAGATGTGCAAGATCACAGCGAGACTGACAGATCTCGGCTCGACTATACAAAAGCACTAAATAATCAAACTAAAACTACACATGAGTCCAGTGAGACCGCATCGATTAAAAGCTCATCCACTCTTGACAAGAGATCAAAAATGAAGAAAATCAACCAGAAATGACTGATGTCACCATGGTCAATGAAACATCAGATACCACAAAGGACACAGATGCAAATAGCTTTGAGAATGACTCAAACTATCCACAAGGAACAGTCATTGAGTACAATAAAAACAACAACAAAAACAATGATAACAACAACAGAAACAACAACAACAAAACAACAACCTGTGCAACATGGCACAACTCTGCAACTACAGGACAATGTTACAGCACAGTCTAAAACATGGCTAGAGTACAAACATAACACGGACATTGTTCACACCAAACAAATGTCATGCCAATGAATTTCATGAATTCCTATTTGCTCCAAGACCATGAAGCAAAACAGCTTTGCAGGCAAATGACACACAGAATCGATACCACAAGCACAAGAAAACAGTCAAGGTCAGACAACAAAAAGCGATTTGACCATTTAAAAACCTCATGATGACTTGGTGCTTGAACAACAACTAATTCAGGCACCAAGCTTGAACACTTTTTCGATACGACAAAGCCCACGAAAACCAAATAGACTCAACCTGTGAACTTTAAAGTGATTCCAGTGTTTGCTGTACTATGTAAACCACTGCATTTCAAATGTAACATTTTCTTTAGTGTACACATGTCAATGTTAAAGAGAAAGGGAAATGTAGTGATCTCTGTGTGTAGTAATACATGATCAGACTATGTTCAGCAAGTACAGGCTATTGAACACTAGATGGCCACACTATCAGGACCTATAAAAAGGTTCCCCCGCTCTTTCCTGGAGGAGAGTGTGTCAGGAGTGCAGTGAGTACAGAAATGAGACAGCTAGAGAGAAGAAGTTAATAGACATCAGTACATAGCATTATCTTATTTAATACTTTAACCTTGTTGTTTGTTTACTAGTTCAGTATTAAGTAAAATGAACTCACAAGATTATTTTATATTGCTCATTAAATTACCTTATCATCACTGGAAGACTGCGTCTATATTTCAACAACTCGGCTGGACAAAAAGAGTAATGTATATTTTACAATATCGAAATATAACAATGCTGTTTGGTGCATTGCCCTCTGTGTACCCGAACAGGCGCCGGAATGTGGGGACCAGGGGCTTTTCACAGTAACTTAATTGCAGTGTTAATGTAACTTGTGACAATAAAGATTATTATTATTATACAGGCCCCCTGGCTGTAGTCAGGATGTGGGGCAGAAAACAGATCAGGAGATAGAAAAGGCAGAAAAAAGGCAATATTACAATAATCATGGGGGATTTCAATATGCTGGTTGACTGGGAAAATCAGATTGGTAGTGGATCCCAAGAAAAGGAATTTGTGGAATGTCTAAGATGTTTTTTTTAGAGCAGCTTGTGACAGTGCCTACTAGGGAACAGGCAATTCTGGATTTGGTGATGTATAATGAGGCAGACTTGATTAGGGAACTTAAGATGAAGGAACCCTTAGGGAGCAGTGACCACATATGATAGAATTCACCCTACAGTTTGAGAGGGAGAAGCTGCAATCAGAGGTAATGGAATACAATGTTGACAAATGTGAGGTTATCCATTTTGGTAGGAATAACAGCAAACAGGATTATTATTTAAACGATAAAATATTAAAGCATGCCGCTGTTCAGAGAGACTTGGGTGTGCTAGTGCATGAGTCACAGAAGGTTGGTTTACAGGTGCAACAGGTGATTAAGAAGGCAAATGGAATTTTGTCCTTCATTGCTAGAGGGATGGAGTTTAAGACTAGGGAGGTTATGTTGTAATTGTATAAGGTGATAGTGAGGCCACACCTGGAGTATTGTGTTCAGTTTTGGTCTCCTTACTTGAGCACTGGAGGGTATGCAGAGGAGATTCACTAGGTTAATCCCTGAGCTGAAGGGGTTAGCTTATGAGGAGAGGTTGAGTGGACTGGGACTGTATTCGTTGGAATTTAGAAGGATGAGGGGGGATCTTATAGAAACATATAAAATTATGAAGGGAATAGATAGGATCGATGCGGGCAGGTTGCTTCCACTGGCGGGTGAAAGCAGAACTAGGGGGCATAGCCTCAAAATAAGGGGAAGTAGATTTAGGACTGAGTTTAGGAGGAACTTGTGAATCTATGGAATTCCTTACCCAGTGAAGCAGTTGAGGCTCCTTCATTAAATGTTTTTAAGGTAAAGATAGATAGTATTTTGAAGAATAAAGGGATTAAGGGTTATGGTGTTCGGGCTGGAAAGTGGAGCTGAGTCCACAAAAGATCAGCCATGATCTCATTGAATGGAGGAGCAGGCTCGAGGGGCCAGATGGCCTACTCCTGCTCCTAGTTCTTATGTTCTTATGTAATGCAATTAAATAAGGGCAACTACAAAAAAATGAGGGAGGAGCTGGCCACAGTTGATAGCAATGGCAGGAGGTTTTGGGGGTTATTCGGGAGGCCTAGTAGAAATTCATCCCAAGGAGGAGGAAACATGCTAAGGGGAGAACAAGGCAACCATGGCTGACGAGGGATGTCAGTGAAAACATAAGATCAAAAGGAAAAGCATACAATTTGGTAAGTACCAGTGGGGCGGTAGAGGATTGGGAAGTCTTTAAAAGCAAGCAGAGGACAATTAAAACAGCAATAAGGGGGGAGAAGATGAAATATGAGTGTAAGCATAAACAAAGATTGCATGAGGTTTTTTTCAATATATAAAAGGCAAGAGAGAGTCAAGAATGGAAATTGAGCCACTGGAAAATGAGGCTGGAGAACTAATAGAGATCAATGAAATAGCTGCATCAGTCTTCACAGTGGAAGAAACCAGTGGGATACCAGAACTTCAAGGCAGTCGGGGGGGCAGAGGTGAGTGTAATGGCCATCACGAAGGAGAAGGTTCTGGGGAAACTGAAAGGTCTGAAGGCGGATAAATCACCTGGACGAGATGGACTACACCCCAGGGTTATGAAGGAGATAGCTGAGGAGATTCGGGAGACATTGGTGGTGATCTTTCAGGAATCACTGGAGGCAGGGAAGGCCCCAGAGGACTGGAAAATGACTAATGCAACATTGCTAATTAAGAAGGGAAGGAAGCAGAAGATGGGAAATTATAGATTGGTTAGCCTGACTTTGGTCATTGATAACATTTTAGAGTTTATTATTAAGGATGAATTTGCAGGGTTTGGCACTGCATGCTAAAATAGGACTGAGTCAGCACAGCTTCGTCAAGGAGAGGTCATGCCTGACAAATTTGTTATAATTCTTTGAAGAGGTAAAGAGGAAGTTAGACAAAGGAGAAGCAGTGGACATGACCTACTTGTCTTTCCATAAGACTTTTGACAATGTGCTGTACAGGAGGTTGCTAAATAAGATAAGAGCCCATGGTGTGAGGGGCAATTCAAATAGTTGTCTGCCTTCTTGTTTTTGCTACTAAAGTGGATAACCTTGCATTTGTCCAAATGATATTACATCTGCCATTCATTTGCCCACTCAACTTGTCCAAATCACACTGAAGGATCTCTGCATCCTCCTCACAGCTCACCCTCCCATCCAGCTTGGTGTCATCTGCAAATTTAGAGATATGACATTTTGTTCCCTCATCTAAATCATTAACATATATTGTTATGGGGCACTTTAGGGGCAGCACGGTAGCATAGAGGGGCAGCACGGTAGCATAGTGGTTAGCACAATTGCTTCACAGCTCCAGGGTCCCAGGTTCGATTCCGGCTTGGGTCACTGTCTGTGCGGAGTCTGCACATCCTTCCCGTGTGTGCGTGGGTTTCCTCTGGGTGCTCCGGCTTCCTCCCACAGTCCAAAGATGTGCAGGTTAGGTAGATTGGCCATGATAAATTGCCCTTAGTGTCCAAAATTGCCCTTAGTGTTGTGTGGGGTTACTGAGTTATGGGGATAGGGTGGAGGTGTTGACCTTGAGTAGGGTGCTCGTTCCAAGAGCCGGTGCAGACTCGATGGGCCAAATGGCCTCCTTCTGCACTGTAAATTCTATGATAATCTATGATTGTGAATATCTGGAGTCTCAGCACCGATCCCTCTGGTACCCACCAGTCGCTGCCTGTCAATTTGAAAAAGACCTGTTAATTCCTACTATTTGTTTGCCAACCAGTTTTCTATCCATCTCAATACACTACCCTCAATGCCATGCGCTTTAATTTTACACGCTAATCTCTTATGTGGGACTTTGTCAAAAGCCTCCCGAAAGTCCAAAAACACCACATCAACTGGCTCCCCTCATCAATTCTACTTGTTACATACTTGAAGTATTCTTGTAGGTTTGTCAAGCATGATTCCCCCTTCATAAATCTGTCCTGACTCTGCCACTGTTTTCTAAGTGCTCTGCTATAAAATCTTTAATAATGGATTCTATATGATGAGTGGTGTTCCGCATAAGTCAGTGTTGGGACCAGGCAAATGTGATTCATTTTGAGAGGGCAAGAATACAAGAGCAGGGACATACTTCTGAGGCTGTATAGTGCTCTGATCAGACCATATTTAGAATATTGTGAGCGGTTTTGGGCCCCGTATCTAAGAAAGGATGTGCTGGCCTTGGAGGGGGTCCAGAAGAGGTTCATAAGAATGATCCTTGGAATGAAGAGCTTGTCATAAGGGGAGACATTGAGGACACTGGGTCTGTACTCGATGGAGTTTAGAAGGATGAGGGGGGAATCACATTGAAACTTACAGAATATTGAGTGGTCGCGAAAGAGTGGAAGTGGAGAGGATGTTTCAATTGGCAGGAAAAACTAGAACCAGAGGCACAATCTCAGGCTAAAGGGACGATCCTTTAAACCAGAGGAGGAATTTTTTCAGCGAGTGGGTAGTGAATCTGTGGAACTCTTTGCCGCAGAAGGCTGTGGAGGCCAAGTTACTGAGTGTCTTTAAGACATAGATAGATAACGTCTTGATTAATAGGGGGATCAGGGGTTAGAGGGAGAATGGGGATGAGAAACATAACAGCTGAGATTGAATGGCAGAACAGACCCGTTGGACCAAATGACCTAATTCTGTTGTATTGGATTGGATTATATTTGTTTATTGTCACGTATACCGAGGTACAGTGAAAAGTATTTTTCTGTGAGCAGCTCAATAGATCATTAAGTACATGAATAGAAAAGGAAATAAAAGAAAATACATAATAAGGCAACACAAGGTACACAATGTAACTACATAAGCATCGACATCGGATGAAGCATACAGGGGTGTAGTGTTAATAAGGTCAGTCCATAAGAGGGTCATTTATGAGTCTGGTGACAGTGGGGAAGAAGCTGTTTTTGAGTCTGTTTGTGCGTGTTCTCAGACTTTTGTATCTCCTGCCCGATGGAAGAAATTGGAAGACTGAGTAAGCCGGGTGGGAGGGATCCTTGATTATGCTGTCCGCTTTCCCCCGGCAGCGGGAGGTGTAGATGGAGTCGATGGATGGGAGGCAGGTTTGTGTGATGGACTGGGCGGTATTCACGACTCTGTGAAGTTTCTTGCGGTCCTGGGCCGAGCAGTTGCCATACCAGGCTGTGATGCAGCCAGAGAGGATGCTTTCTATAGTGCATCTGTAAAAGTTGGTAAGGGTTAATGTGGACATGCCGAATTTCCTTAGTTTCCTGAGGAAGTATAGGCGCTGTTGTGCTTTCTTGGTGGTAGCATCGACGTGGGTGGACCAGGACAGATTTTTGCAGATGTGTACCCCGAGGAATTTGAAACTGCTAACCATTAGGGGCAGCACGGTAGCTCCAGAGTCCCAGGTTCGATTCCGGCTTGGGTCACTGTCTGTGCGGAGTCTGCACATCTTCCCCGTGTGTGCGTGGGTTTCCTCCGGGTGCTCCGGTTTCCTCCCACAGTCCAAAGATGTGCAGGTTAGGTGGATTGGCCATGATAAATTGCCCTTAGTGTCCAAAATTTCCCTTAGTGTTGAGTGGGGTTACTGGGTTATGGGGATAGGGTGGAGGTGCTAACCTTGGGTAAGGTGCTCTTTCCAGGAGCCGGTGCAGACTCGATGGGCCGAATGGCCTCCTTCTACACTGTAAATTCTATGTAAAAATCTCCACCTTGGCCCCGTTGATGCTGACTGGGTTGTGTAAAGTACTTTGGGCGCGATTCTCCTAGAGGGGGAGAAATCGTAAGGCTGGTATCAAATCCGGGCGGGTTTGACGCCAGCTTTCCCCTCCCCGACCGGGAACCGATTCTGGTCCCCGGTCGGGGCTAGCATGCCGCCGCCGTAAACTCCGGCATTGCGGGCTTAACGAATTTCGTTAAGCCCGCTTGCCAGAGTTTGCGCCGGCTGACGCGTTATATGACGTCAGCCGCGCATGTGCGGATTGGAAGACTCCAACCCGCGCATGCGCGGATGACGTCATCGCGCATTTGCGCGAAACCCACGCATGCGTGGGCCGGGATGCCCCTTAGCCGCCCCGCGAAGTGATACAGCGGGGCGGCGGAGGGACAAAGAGTGCGCGGGCATCGGACCCGCTGCCCGCGATCGGTGGGCACCGATCGCGGGCCCATGGCACCCTTGGCACGGCCGTGGTACTGCCGTGCCAATCGGTGCCATGGTTTTAAAAATCGGCACTTTACGGCCGTTTTTACGAACGGCCAGACCAGGTGTGTTTGCCGTTCGTAAAAACAGCCGTAAAGAGCTGGGAACTCGGCCCATCGGCCAGCTGAGAATCGCTGCTGGCCGTAAAAAAACGGCGGCAGCGATTCGTATTGGGAGTCGGGCGTGGGGGGGTGGGAGAATAGCGGGAGGGCGTCGGACGAGCGTGGCCGTAAAATTTTACGAGCCACGCTATTCTCCGCACCCTCGTGAGTGCGGAGAATTGCGCCCTTTGCTTCCCAAAGTCAATGCTCCACTCATATATCTCATCGTCGTTTGGTCTAAAAGGAAGGTGAGGGGAAATTTCTTCCTCACAGATGGTCATGAGTCCTTGGAACTTTTTCCTGAAAAGGTGGTGAATATTTGAATATTTTTAAGCCAGAGCTATTCTTAGTAAGCAAGAGGGCGATGGGTTATCGAGGGTTGGCGGGATGCAGATTTTAGGTTACTATCAGGTCAGCCATGACCTTATTTAATGGCGGAGCAGGTTTGAGGGCTGAGTGGCCTACTCCAGTTCTTTGTGTATGTTTGTATGTGCAGTAAAATGGAGGAACGCACAACAAAAGGCAATGATTTGAGAATTTGTCAGGCTATTTTGTAGTAAAATGAGTAATACATTTCACGCAAGAAGTAATGAAAACCTGGAACTCAGTGATTCAAAACACTGACCAATGCAATTTACAGGACTGAGATTGATTGTGTTTTCTCAGGCAAGGGTATTGAAGCATCCGGAGAGAAGGTGGGTATAGAACTCCCGTACAGATATTCCCTGCTCCAAAAGAATGATGGAACAGGTTTTAAGTGCTGAATTATATACTCCAGCTCTGATTTCCATATTCCTCTCCAGAGGCCTCATCCATTTAATATCTTCCAGTGCCCGAGCAAGTCATTCGCTTGTACAAATAATCATCCTGAAGAATGGCCAATGAATGTAGTTTTTCTCGTGCTGTTCCCATTCTGAGAATCAATGGAAGAATGATTGAACTTAGTGAAACCTCACTGATATGGCTGCTGGCAAAGTTTCCCATTGGATCAGCATATTAGGCCCATTGCCTCGGGTCTACAGGCTTGGCCTGACAAGTGGCAGGCAATGGATCATCTTCAACAAGAGAGGATTTAACCACCACCCTTTAACATTAGGATGGAAATAGAGGGATACGGACCCAGGAAGTGTAGAAGATTTTAGTTCAGACAGGCAGCATGGTCGGCACGGGCTTGGAGGGCCGAAGGGCCTGTTCCTGTGCTGTACTTTTCTTTGTTCTTTTGTTCTTTGTTCAATGGCATTACCATTGCGGAGTCCCCAAAAAAATATCAAAACTGAAACCCAGGGTTTCTCTATTACCTACTACCTCAACTTTGATTTCACTTACAATTATTTATTCCTGAAAAGCTGCTATATTTCTGTTCTGTTAATGTCCAAAATGAAATATCTGGGGCGCGATGCTCCGCAAATGCGGCGAATCATAAAGGCTGCTGTGAAACTGGCCGTGTTTCACGGCACCCTCCGCGCCCCCTCCCGGGACCCGATTCTCCCCCCCGGGCGGGGCTAGCAGCGGGGCCCCGTGAAGCACGGCATCGCAAGCTTAGCGACCGTCGCTAAGTCCGCACGCCAAGCGTCACGCTGGCTGACGCGCACGATGATGTCAGCCGCGCATGCGCGGGTTGGACGGGGCATGCGCGGGGCCGTCATCTACCTCGGCCGCCCCGCGGACTGATCCTGCAGGGCGGCGGAGGGAGAAAGAGTGCGTCCGTTACGGACGCACTGCCAGCGATCGGTGGGCACCGATTGCGGGCCCATGCCCCCCTTGGCACGGCCATGGTACTGCCGTGCCAATCGGGGCCCTGGATGCCCAGAACGGGCATGTTGTGGCCGTTTTTACGATGGCAGCAAGCAGGTGTGTTTGCTGCCGTAAAAACGGTCGTAAAGGCCTGGGAACTCGGCCCATCGGCCTGGGGAGAATCGCTGTTCGGCGTAAAAAACGGCGAGCAGTGATTCGTATCGTGGGGCGGCCGTGGTGGGGGGAGAATAGCAGGAGGGCATGAAAAATGTTGGGGACGCCCTCCCGCTATTCTCCGACCCATCGTGGGCAGCGGAGAATCGCGCCCCTGGCCTTCCTCACTCACATTATTCATCCACAGTGAAGTGTTGGGCGGTGTAGACTTGTGAAGCTAACATATGCCACCAACACTGAAGAAGGTTCAACTCTATTTTATTAACTACTTATAAAATAATAGACATACGAGAACTGTGGGTTTAAACGATGCCAGTTTAACTAGAGACCTGTGCCTGTCTGAACCAGTTGAATCACTCAGCACATGGTGAGAGTCTGTACTGTAACTGATAAGCTCTTGTGCTTCTGAGAGGCAGCATCCCGAATGAGCGGGAAAAGTGATGCCCTCTGTCTTTATAGTGCGTGTGTTCTGACTGGTGATTGGCTGCGGTGTTTGTGCATGTTGATTGGTCCTAGTGTATGTCCCTCAACATGTGCCTGCACCATGATATACTGGTGTATATTATGACACACATCTATGGGTGGGTAATGGTTAATGCCATTCATATCTCAAAAAACAATTTTAAAACCCCTTTATTGGCTTTCTGGTGATTGACATTCTGCCCTTTTAGCTCCATGCTCCGCCAGGCGTATAATTCACTACACAGGATTAAAGATTCTACATTAGTTTAATAGCGAGCCTGACGGCTACCTTTATTCACAAAATATAAAGAGTTTCACTTTAATAGCAAGAACATTTGTGCCTTTTAAAAAATATATATTTACAAGCCTGAAGACTCTATTTTCTGTCAACAGATCTATCGCAAGAACCTTGTGGCCCAAGTAAGTTAAATAAACAGAGACGTAAGAATAAATTCTGTGATCTTGATTTCCGAGCAGGGAAGTTGATTCTGAGGGTTGGAGAAAGGACTGTAACATCATAAATCAATGCTTAAACTGTGCACTCAATGGAAAACTAATGTAAGGTTTGGTTGAGTAGGAGCATACACCAAGAATTGGCATAAGTACAGTGGAAACCTTAAGCCCCAGAGAAATATGTAATTCCTGGGTGATATCAGTGCAGTTGGTAAAGTCAAAAAAGGACACTATGCAGGCTTGGCCTGACAAGTGGCAGGCAATGATCATCTTCAACAAGAGGATCTAATCACCACCCTTTAACATTAGGATGGGAATAGAGGGATACGGACCCAGGAAGTGTAGAAGATTGTAGTTTAGTCGGGCAGCATGGTCGGCACGGGCTTGGAGGGCTGAAGGGCCTGTTCCTGTGCTGCACTTTTCTTTGTTCTTTTGTTCTTTGTTCAATGGCATTACCATTGCGGAGTCCCACACAATCAACATCCTGGGGATTACCACTGACCAGAACCTTCTCTGGGCTAGCCATATTAATACTGTGGCTTCCAGAGCCGGTCAGAGGCTGGGAATCCTGCGGGAAGTTACCCCTCAAAAGCTTGTCCACCATCTACAAGGCACAAGTCAGGAGTGTAATGGAATACTCTCCACTTACCTGGGACGGGATTCTCCCCTACCCGGCGTGACGGGGGGTCCCGGCGTAGGGGAGTGGCGCCAAATACTCCGGGGTCGGGCCTCCCCAAAGGTGGGGAATTCTCCAAACCTTTGGGGGCTAGCCCCGCGCCGGAGCGGTTGGCACCAGAAGGCTGGCGCAAAAAACCGGCGCCCCCGGCTGCGGGGCTGGCCGAAAGGCTTTCGCCGGTCGGCGCATGCGCCGGCGGTGACGTCAGCGGCAGCGGGGGGGTCAGAGAATCCCGCCCCTTAAATCGAAATTCTGGATTTAAAACATCGCCACTTGCATGCCCCCTCCAAGTCGCACACTTTCCCTCCCTGGAACTACATTGCTGTTTGTTTACTGCCGCAGGATCAACATCCTGACACTTCCTTGTCAGCCGCACTGTGGGTGTTTTTTTACCAGATGGGCCGAATGGTCTTCAGCACTCCACTCCTCGGGCATACGGTGGCACAGTGGCATTGTCGCTGGACTAGTAATCCAGGGACCAAGGTTAATGATCGGGGAACCTGGGTTCAAATCCCACCACGACACCCTCACCTGTCTGGCCTACATGTGACTCCAAACCCACAGCAATGTGGCTGACTCTTAACTGCCCCCTCAGGGGCAACTGGGGATGGGCAATAAATGCTGGCACAGCCAGCGACATCCATGTCCCTTGAGCGAATGAAAGGTATTCTATGAACTGCAGCAATTCAAAAAGTGAAAGGAATTGGAGGTGGGGAGGAAATGCTGCCGTGCGAGTGACGTCCACGTTTCACGAAAGAAACGGTCAGTTACCGAGTTTGTTGGTTTAGAGTATGAACTAAATATCCTTCTTCTTTTGAATCATAGGTTATGCTGAGAGGTCCCATGAAATTCTCACAGACCTTGGAGTTGAAATTTCGCCTTCTGCTCCAAACCTTCCACCAGGTAAATTCCCTTCAGCTCCAATTGGTTTCTAATTTGACACAGAAATTCCTGCGGTCACGCCTGTTTCTGGCAGCGCGGTGCTAATTCTGGGCCATTTAAAGGTGTTTCTCGGCTGTCTTTGTTCTGATTGGGGGGGGGGGGGGGGTAAGGATTTGTAAAAATCCAAAAGCCCAATACTGTTGGAAGGCTGAAATAAAAACAAGAAATCTGGAGATAATTCAGCACAGCAGGAAAACCGACTCAACATTGACCTATCTGATCAAAGACAATCAAACTGAAACATTAAGGGCCGAATTTCCTCTCCCAATGGGATATTACATCTCCTGAAGAGCACCTTGGGCTGGATTCTCTGTTGGCCCGTGCCAACATCGCATTTGGCGGGGGGACGGAGAATCAAAGTTCCCGATGGAATTGGGCCCGGCGCTGCTTCGGCGATTCACTGGGCCCCGAATATCCACGCGTCCCCCGCATGGCTGGGGGGGGGGGGGGGGGGGGGGGCATTGCCAGAGGATCTCCCAGCGATACTCCAGTCCCGACCGGCCGAGTTCCCGGCGGCGTGGAAGTAATGTGGTATGGCCGGTCAGGACTCTCGCGGGGCGGCTGCGGACTCAGTCTGCAGCCGCCCTGGCGGGTGGGGGCGGGTGGGTGGCGGGGAATCGAGCATCGGGGAGGGGGGGGGGGGCCTTATGGGCGGCTGGGGCAGCAAACGGGCCGGAAAGACCCTCGGGCGCGCGGCCGATCAGGGGAGCCTGGTCTGTTGGTGGTGGTCTGCGGTCTGAATCCGCCATGGGGCTCGGCGCTGCCACTGGAGGCCGAAGCCGTACGCATGCGCGGACTCAGAACCGGAAGTGCTGGTTATCCTGGTTTTATTGTTCAAATGACTGTCAAAAGAATTTTGCGTTGAACTTTTCTCCTTTGAAATCTATCGTTCACAGTGAGTGAACTTCAAAAACGCACGTACAGCTACAGAATAAACGTGGCAAAGACATGGATGCCCGAGATAAAACGGAAACAGCTTGACACCAAATTTGACCTCTATCGCCATGAGCTGGTGCTGCTTGCTCAGCAAGAAGAACGTGGTAAATACAAGCCTGGAATGACAGATGAAGGTAACGCTTAACTTTATCTTACAGTTATATCCTGGGCAACCGTGTCAACATTTCATAAATTGCTTTGCCCTTCCTCAGAGCTCAGATTGTTGTGGGCATTACATTATAATCCATTCAAAGAAGTGAAATGTAATGAAAGAAGTAATTCTTTGAGTAAGTAGAGGGTAGGGCAGCACGGTGGTGCAGTGGTTAGCACAGCATCCTCACGGCGCTGAGGACCCAGGTTCGATCCCGGCTCTGGGTCACTGTCCGTGTGGAGTTTGCACATTCTCCCCGGGCGCAATTCTCCCCCCCCGCCCCACGCCGGGTGGGGGAATCGCTGGGGCGCCGGGTGAGTCCTGCCACGCCGCCCTGGCACCTGCACGTGATTCTCCCACCCCCCCCAAACCCCCCGCAAGACGTGGCGGCTTGATCTTGCAGGGCGGCAGAGAGAAAAGAGTGCGTCCGTTATGGATGCACCGCCCGCGATCGGTGGGCACCGATCGCGGGCCTATGCCGCCTTGGCACGGCCGTGGTACGGCCGTGCCAATTGGGCCCCCAGATGCCACAAATGGGCATCTGGCGCCCGTTTCACAATGGCAGCGAGCAGGTGTGTTTGCTGCCGTGTTGAAACGGGCGTGAAGGCCCGGCCGCTCGGCCCATCGACCTCGGAGAATCGACGCTCGCCGTAAAAAACGGCGAGCGGCAATTCGTGGCATGGGTCGGGCGTGGGGGCGGGGGGGGGGAGAATAGCAGGAGGGCGTGAAAAATGTCAGGAGGCCCTCTCGCTATTCTCCCACCCGGCGTGGGGGGCGGAGAACCGCGCCCTTAGTCTCCCGATGGGAGAATCTCGCCCCCGTGTCTGTGTGGGTTTCGCCCCCACAACCCAAAGATGCGCAGGCTAGGTGGATTGGCCACGCTAAATTGCCCATTTATTGATAAAAATAATTGGGTAATCTAAATTTTAAAAAAAGTAAGTAGAGGGTAAAAATCCCAAATTGTCTATCTTTTCCCTCGACTGGATAAATGACAAGTCCTGAGCCTTTGCAAGTTTTTCGGCAAGGGTAACGCCCTGATAAAGGTAGAGAGGGTGCACTGTCAGCAGGAAAGAGATTCCCACTGGCTGGAGAATTCTAGCCTTGCTGGGCAGAACGTCTGTCCCTAGTTCCTTGATCCTGGGGACCTGCTATTGTCTAGCTAAGTGTCTGAGTGGCACTTGCAATGGTGTGCTTCTCCTAAAAGGAGCTTGCTCTCCAGATTCAATTCAATACTGCCCCGCTCCCCCCCCCCCCCCCCCCCACATTTTTGTACCCTCCTCTATCTCTACAAGTTGTCCAAGCCTCCCAAAATTCTGTGTTCCTCCAACTCTGACTTAACCCACTGTTGGTATCCTTACGTTCACCCATCTCGCTGAACAATGTAAGTTTCTCTCAAGCCCTCTGTCTCTCTGCTCCTTTTTATCGCCCTCCTTAAAATCCGCACCTTTGACAAATCCTCTTCTCATTTCACCTCCTACAGTTTGGCGTTCTGCGGAACCTCCCATGCTTTGTGTCCATTTTTTCTATTATTACCGGGATGGAAAACGCTGGTAAAGAATGAAAGGTAGTCGAAAGTAGTGACCATAGGTACCACCAGGATAGATTGAACACTCTGCAGGAGGGACAGCAGTAAGAAATTCTACACGTCATGAGGACAAATGAGCGAATGATTATTCCCGATTACAGCCGTAAGGATAGAGGAATATGTCTGATGCTTAAAAGGAACAAAGGATGAAGGTTCAGATGAATATTTGGGGCAGCACGGTAGCATTGTAGGTAGCACAGTGGCTTCACAGCTCCAGGTTTGATTCCGGCTTGGGTCACTGTCTGTGCAGAGTCTGCATATCCTCCCCGTGTGTGTGTGGGTTTCCTCCGGGTGCTCCGGTTTCCTCCCACAGTCCAAAGATGTGCAGGTTAGGTGGATTGGCCATGATAAATTGCCCTTAGTGTCCAAACTTGCCCTTAGTGTTGGGTGGGGTTACTGGGTTATGGGGATAGGGTGGGGGTGTTCACCTTGGGTAGGGTGCTCTTTCCAAGAGCCGGTGCAGACTTGATGGGCCGAATGGCCTCCTTCTGCACTGTAAATTCTATGATATCGATCATAGCAATATTGCAAAAACAAAAGGAAAAAGTATTTGATGCCACCTTGATTTTAAAATTAAGTGGTGTGAACATTTTGGCTGATTTACTTTCCCTCTACTTGCGGCTTGGTCCTACATCATTGGCACACATGGCAGGTCTCGCTTTCCATCGCACCACATCAAGATGAGTGGTAAAGCAAAAAGTGCAGAGGATACTGGAAGTCTGCAGAGGGATTTGGATAGGTTAAATGAATGGGCTAGGGTCTGGCAGATGGAATACAAGGTTGACAAATTTGAGGTTATCCATTTTGGTAGGAATAACAGCAAAAGGGATTATTATTTAAATGATAAAATATTAAAACATGCAGGTGTGCAGAGAGACCTGGGTGTGCTAGTGCACGAGTCGCAAAAAGTTGGTTTACAGGTGCAACAGGTGATTAAGAAGGCAAATGGAATTTTGTCCTTTATTGCTGGTGGGATGGAATTTAAGACGAGGGAGGTTATGCTGCAATTGTATAAGGTGTTAGTGAGGCCACACTTGGAGTATTGTGTTCAGTCTTGGTCTCCTTACCTGAGAAAGGACGTACTGGCGCTGGAGGGTGTGCAGAGAAGATTCATTAGGTTAATCCCAGAGTTGAGGGGGTTGGATTACGAGGAGAGGTTGAGTAGACTGGGACTGTACTTGTTGGAATTTAGAAGGATGCGGGGGGATCTTATAGAAATATATAAAATTATGAAGGGAATAGATAGGATAGATGCGGGCAGGTTGTTTCCACTGGCGGGTGAAAGCAGAACTAGGGGACATAGCCTCAAAATAAGGGGATGTAGATTTAGGACTGAGTTGAGGAGGAACTTCTTCACCCAAAGGGTTGTGAATCTATGGAATTCCATGCCCAGTGAAGCAGTTGAGGCTCCTTCATTACATGTTTTTAAGGTAAAGATAGATAGTGTTTTGAAGAATAAAGGGATTAAGGGTTATGGTGTTCGGGCCGGAAAGTGGAGCTGAGTCCACAAAAGATCAGCCATGATCTCATTGAATGGCGGAGCAGGCTTGAGGGGCCAGATGGCCGACTCCTGCTCCTAGTTCTTATGTTATCATCAGGAATCTGTTTGGTCCATTCATCAAACGTTTGAGCCGGTCATCGAAATCCTGACAGGGAGTAGCGCAGCCAATTCAGAAATAGATTTCCTTCGGCCTGCCTCATCCGGGAGGTGGGCAGCGAATTAGACCTTGAAAGTGACGAGTTACACAGAATCACAGTAACAGTTTGCTGTCACCTGAAACTTTTGTTTCAGGCCTGAAATAACATGTTCCCACAGTCAGTTCAGGGGCTGCCAAGTATTCCAAAAGCCATCCAAATCGAGTGACACGTTGTGGGCTTCTGGATTTGTCATTGGACTGTGGATTCCCGCCTGGGTGCAGGTTCTGTTTTCGTTCATTTTGACGTGCGCTGCAGCCGAGGCGAAATCTGCTGAAAATTTAATGAACTCTTCTGGAGTTTAGAGACATGAGAGGTGCTCACGCTGAGAAGCATTTAAACCGTGGAAACTGCAAAGTTATGTCTCCCGGCCGGAGAGTCTAAAACGTGCGGTGGGCGTGCGGGAGGGGATTTTCTGTCTTTTTCTCGAAGTGTTGGCTCCGGCTAGAAAAGCGCTGTGCCCCATGCCAGCTGCACTGCCACCTTTTCTTGCCATATTTTCTTGGAATAAAACGCTGCGGGGCAGGAACCCCCTGGCGTGCAACGTTAGCTTTTAAAGGGTGCCCTGTCTCCAGGACTAAAACATAGTAAAAAAAACCCTCAAACTCTCCCACAGACATGGGGGAAATCCAAGAAAACCAGACAACTGCCTCCTCTCACGCAGCATGCGTGTGGGCCGTGGGGTGGGAGGTTATTCGGGGTGGGGTGGGGGGGGGGGGTGACCCTCTTCGTCAGTGAGAGGGAGGGGCAGAATTAGCATTGTGTGGGGACTGGGTTGAGCCTGCCTCTGGACCACGGGATCGGGCCGCCCACTCAAACCGACGGCCTAATACTGGAATTGCAATGGAGTCCGGCGAGCTGTCCGCCATGCATATATTTGTGTGGTTAAAGACTGAGGCTTGCCCCTGAACCCCACTCCGAGAATCGCAGAACGTAGAACAGTGCAGCACAGGACAGGCCCTTCGGCCCACGATGTTGTGCTGACCACTTATCCTATTCTGAGATCAACCTAACCTACACCCCTTCAATTTACTACTGTCCATGTGCCTGTCCAAGAGTCGCTTAAATGTCCCTAATGACTCTGACTCCACCATATCTGCTGGCAGTGCATTCCACACACCCACCACTCTCTGTGTAAAGAACCGACCTCTGACATCTCCCCTATACCTTCCTCCAATCACCTCAAAATGATGTCCCCTCAAAACAGCCATTTCCGCCCTGGGGAAAAGTCTCTGGCTATCCACTCTAGCCATGCCTCTTATCACTTTGTCAAGTCACCTCTCCTCCAACTTCGATCCCTTGCCCCCCGAATCTTTCTTCATACCAGTAGAGACCAGTCCTGGGTCGCTGCTGGCAGGAGGCCTTCATGTTTTGAGCAACATATGCGGGGGAGGGGGAGTAGGGTTCCCGATCCGGCGAGGAATCGGGCGTCAGCCAAAATACAGGATGGGCGCAGTGGTTAGCACAGCTGCCTCGCAGAGCCAGGAACCCGGATTCGATTCTATCCTTGATGGCTGTGTGGAGTTTGCACATTCTGCCCGTGTCTGTCTGCGTTTCCTCTCGGTGCTCTGATTTCCTCCCCCAGTCCGACGATCTGCAGGGTTCAGGTTAGGTGGGGTTGCAGGAATAGGTGGGGTGGGGTTGGGCCTCGGCAGGATTCCCTTTCAGAGGATTGGTACAGACTCGATGGGCCTCCTTCTGCACTGTCGGGATTCTGCGGATTCTGTCGGATCTGCGCTGGGCGTCAATCCCATTCCGATGCTCCGGAGTCCTGCTGGCTACAGCAGCAAGTTTCACACCCCACACCAACAGCATCATGTCATTTGGACCCATTTGCATCTGATTAAAGGGCTGGAAGTTCCATTCTCCAGCCCCCCCCCCCGTGATGCCCTAGATTCACGCAGGGTTGAATCGGTGCAGGTATTTTCAAGCGTGGCCTGGATGTGGTAGACCCTGTGGTGGGTCAGGGGTCAGTGCATGATGGAGGTGCCCCTCAAAATCCTTCTCAAAACACAAATCCTGGCCCCCCACCCCAGCCATTTTCACAGCCTCTCCATCCCCCATCAAGCCCCCCCTCAGACCATCCCATCAGATACCTCATCATATTCCCCATCAGACCACCAACAGAGACCCACAACAGAGACCCCCCTGCCCACAGAGACCCACTATCAGATCCCCATCGGAGCTCTCCATTTGTGAATCACTGTTACGGGCGTGGCTCAAAGATGCCGGCAAGCCGGGCTCCATAGGGATCTGTGTTTCATTTTTAAAGGCGCCAGATCTCAAATTGAAGTTCTTTAACTCCATTTCATACCGCCCCCCACCCCCCGCCACCCAGGACCCCTCATTATTGATTACAGGCATGGGGACCTTCCAGTGGTCTTCCTACAGGCCCTACCGTGACCCATCCAGACCCCTCCCCACTCAGACCACGTCCTGGAGGTGCCATGATGGCACTGCCGGGGTGCCAGCATGTCCCAGAACACCCGAGGGCTACACTGGCTTCCGAGGCCCCGCTGCGATGATCGCATCTGGTCAAAGAACAAAGAAAATCACAGCACAGGAACAGGCCCTTCGGCCCTCCCAGCCTGCGCCGATTCAGATCCTTTATCTAAACCTGTCGCCTTTTTTCCAAGGATCTACTTCCCTCTGTTCCCCGCCCTTTCATATATCTGTCCAGATGCATCTTAAATGATGCCATCGTGCCCGCCTCTACCACCTCCGCTGGCAAAGCGTTTCAGGCACCCACCACCCTCTGCATCAAAACTTTCCACGTACATCTCCCTTAAACTTTCCCCCTCTCACCTTGAAATCGTGACCCCTTGTAATTGACACCCCCACTCTTGGAAAAAGCTTGTTGCTATATCCACCCTGTCCATACCTCTCATAATTTTGTAGACCTCAATCTGGTGCCCCCTCAACCTCTGTCTTTCCTACGAAAACAATCCTAATCTACTCAACCTTTCTTCATAGATAGCACCCTCCATACCAGGCAACATCCTGGTGAACCTCCTCTGCACCCTCTCTAAAGCATCCACATCCTTCTGGTAATGTGGCGACCAGAACTGCAGTATTCCAAATGTGGCCTAACCAAAGTCCTATACAACTGTAACATGACCTGCTGACTCTTGTACTCAATACCCCGTCCAATGAAGGCAAGCATGCTGCATGCCTTCTTGACCACTCTATCAACCTGCGTTGCCACCTTCTGGGTACAATGGACCTGAACTCCCAGATCTCTCTGTACATCAATTTTCCCCAGGACTCTTCCATTGACCATATAGTCCGCTCTTGAATTAGATCTTCCAAAATGCATCACCTCGCATTTGCCTGGATTGAACTCCATCTGCCATTTCTCTGCCTAACTCTCCAATCTATCTATATTTTGCTGTATTCTCTGACAGTCCTCCTTGCTATCTGCAACTCCACCAATCTTAGTATCATCTGCAAACTTACTTATCAGACCACCTATACATTCGTCCAGATCATTTATGTATATCACAAACAACAGTGGTCCCAGCACGGATCCCTGTGGAACACCACTAGTCACCTTTCTCCATTTTGGGACATTCCCTTCCACCACTACTCTCTGTCTCCTGTTGCCCAGCCAGTTCTTTATCCATCTAGCTAGTGCACACTGAACACCATATGACTTCACTTTTTCCATCAACCTGCCATGGGAAACTTTATCAAACGCCTTACTGAAGTCCATGTATGACATCTACAGCCTTTCCCTCATCAATTAACTTTGTCACTTCCTCAAAGAATTCTATTAGGTTTGTAAGACATGACCTTCCCTGCACAAAACCATGCTGCCTATCACTGATAAGTCTATTTTCTTCCAAATGTGAATAGATCCTATCCCTCAGTATCTTCTCCAACAGTTTGCCTACCACTGACGTCAAGCTCACAGGTCTATAATTCACTGGATTATCCCTGCTGCCCTTCTTAAACAAAGGGACAACATTAGCAATTCTCCAGTCCTCCGGGACCTCACCAGTGCTCAAGGATGTTGCAAAGATATCTGTTAAGGCCCCAGCTATTTCGACCCTCATTTCCTTCAGTAACCTGGGATAGATCCCATCCGGTCCTGGAGACTTGTCCACCTTAATGTCTTTTAGAATACCCAAAACTTCCCCCTTCCTTATGCTGACTTGACCTAGAGTATTTAAACATCCATCCCCAGCCTCAACATCCGTCATGTCCCTCTCCTTGGTGAATGCAAAGTACTCATTAAGAATCTCACCCATTTCCTCTGAATCCACGCATAAATTCCCTCTTTTGACTTTGAGTGGGCCAATCCTTCCTCTAGTTACCCTCTTGCTCCTTATATATGAATAAAAGGCTTTGGGATTTTCCTTAACCCTGCTAGCCAAAGATGACCCCTTTTAGCCCTCTTTATTGCGCATTTGAGATTTGTCCTACTTTCCCGATATTCCTCCAAAGCTTCATCAGTTTTGAGTCGCCTAGATCTTATGTATGCTTCCTTTTTCATCTTAGCTAGTCTCACAATTCCACCCGTCATCCATGGTTCCCTAATCTTGCTGTTTCTATCCCTCATTTTCACAGGGACATGTCAGACCTGCACTATAATCAACCTTTCCTTAAAAGACTCCCACATTTCAAATGTGGATTTACCCTTAAACAGCTGCTCCCAATCCACATTCCCTAGTTCCTGCCGAATTTTGTTATACTCAGCCTTTCCCCAATTTAGCATTCTTCCTTTAGGACCACTCTCGTCTTTGTCCATGAGTATTCTAAAACTTACGGAATTGTGATCGCTATTCCCAAAGTAACCACCGACTGAAACTTCAACCACCTGGCCGGGATCATTCCCCAATACCAGTTCCAGTATGCCCCTTCCCGAGTTGGACTATTTACATACTGCTCTACAAATCTCTCCTGAATGCTCCATACAAATTCTGCTCCATCTACACTTCCAACACTACATGAGTCCCATTCAATGTTGGGGAAGTTAAAATCTCCCATCACGACCACCCTATTGCTCCTACATTGTTCTATAATCTGTCTACATATTTGTACCTCTACTTCACGCTCGCTTTTGGGAGGCCTGTAGTAAAGTCCCAACAATGTTACTGCACCCTTCCTATTTCTCAGCTCCACACATATTGCCTCAGTGCTCGAATCCTCCATCGTGCCCTCCTTAATCACAGCTGTGATATCATCTCTGAGTAGTAATGCAACTCCTCCACCCCTTTTACCTCCCTCTCTATCTCTCCTGAAGCATCTATAACCTGGGATATTTAGTTATCAGTCTTGCCTCTCCCTCAACAAAGTCTCAGTAATACCAATAACATCATATTCCCAGGTACTAATCCAAGCCCTAAATTCATCTGCCTTACCTGCTACACTTCTTGCATTAAAACAAATGCACTTCAGACCACCTGTCCCTTTGCATTCATCATCTCTTCCCTGTCTACTCTTACCCTTAGTCACATTGAGTTTATTATCTAGTACCTTACTGGCTTTAGTTGCTGCTTCTTTACTGACCTCTAACTTTCTAATCTGGTTCCCATCCCCCTGCCACTTTAGCTTAAAACCTCCCAACAGTGTTAGCAAAAGCACCCCCTAGAACATTGGTTCCAGTCCTGCCCAGGTGTAGACCATCCGATTTGTAATGATCCCGCTTCCCCCAGAACCAGTTCCAATGTCCCAAAAATCTGAACCCCTCTCTCATGCACCATCTCTCAAGCCACGTATTCATTCTGACTATTCTTGAATTTATACTCTGACTGTCTCGTGGCACTGGTAGCAATCCTGAGATTACTACCTTTGAGGTCCTACTTTTTAACTTATCTCCTAACTCCCTAAATTCTGATTGTAGGACCTCATCCCATTTTTTACCTACATCGTTGGTGGTTATATGCACCACGACAACTGGCTGTTCACCCTCCCCCTTCAGCATGTCCAGCAGCCGATCTGAGACATCCCTGACCTGTGCACCCGGGAGGCAACATACCATTCGGGAGTCTTGTTTTTGACCACAGAAATGCCTGTCTACTCCCCATACAATTGAATCCCCTATGACTATCGCCCTGCCAGTCTTTTTCCCACCCTTCTGTGCAGCAGAGACAGCCACGGTGCCATGAGCCTGGCTACTACTGCCTTCCCCTGGTGAGTCATCTCCCCCAACAGTATCCAAAACGGTATACCTGTTTTGGAGGGAGATGACCGCAGGGGCACCTGCACTGCCTTCCTGCTCTTTCTCTGCCTTTTGGTCACCCATTCCCTGTCTCCTTCACCAATCCTAATCTACGGTGTGACCAACTCACTGAACGTGCTATCCACGACCTCCTCAGCATCGCGGATGCTCCAAAGTGAGTCCATCTACAGCTCCATATGGTCTAACAGGAGCTGCAGCTGGACACACTTCCCGCACATGAAGGAGTCAGGGGTGCCGGCCGCGTCCCTGAACTCCCACATTGAGCACGAGGAGCATAACACGGATCTGGGATCTCCTGCCATTTTTACACTTTACCTTAACTGATTACAAATATAATATCAATTAATGAATAAGTGAAAGGAATAAGGATTCTACTTACCAATCACAATACTTACCAACCCACAAAGAGTTAAATTTCTTCCAGCTACTGCAAATTGGAGCACTTTCCTTACCAGCCAATCAGGTCACTGCTTTGCTGTGATGTCACTCTTCAAGGTCAGTTTTTAAAGAGGTAACCTTACCTTCCCGACAGACCCCTGGCCACTGCTCCCGCCGAAAATCTGAAGGCCGCTTCTCCTGCAGGCTGTGACGTCACGCTTCAACTTCTTTCTACCCTCGAGCCTTCTTTTTGATCTTTACTCGGCTGGGATCCTTACAGCAGTTGTTTTTTTTTTGGTGAGAGGAGGAGGTAGAGGGGGGGAAAGCACTGAAGAAGTGTTTCGGTTCTCTGGTTTTGGAGGCCTGTAGCGATTCCTGCCGGTGTCATGTCATTCCACTGGGTAAGAACATACCACGTTCCCAGGAGATTCACTTCTGAGATCTTCCTGTTGCAAATCCCAGTGTGCCACTCTTGCAAGAGTTTCCTGCCTTTATTGAAGTTGCGCCTGCAGTGAAGGAGCCCGGAAAATCCCGGACGTTAAATTGCATGCTAAAGACGGGAGCTTAGGTGGATATTTTGTACTCTCCTTGATTGGTTGCACTGTTTTCTATTGTCCAGTGTATGTGTAATGTTGTACTTTCAGAGACTTCATTAATCGACACAAAGAATTTAATTTAGTGGTCATTAACATGCTTGCAGCTAGCTCTCAAATACCTCTGCCTAGTAGAACCCTCCACCTGAGGTGACTGTGGTGAATCACAGTCCGTGTAATTCACACTGTTATTATATATGATGTACTGTGTCTGTGCAAGCTCGGTAGACGAGCAGTTGCACGGCTCTGCCCCTAGGGGGAGATGATGAGTTTGTACTGGGCTCCACTCTTGGCTCCGCCCATGGCTCCGCCCATGGCTCTTCCCACTAACCGGAAGTATAAAGCCTGGCAGTCTGAGCCTGCCTGCCAGTTCATCGCCTCGCAGGCAGGCTCCGTTGTAAGATCATTAAAACCACTGTTCACTTCCAACTACATGTCGTGTGAATTGATGGTCACATCAGTGACCTTTAAAGGGACAATCACCACAGTTTGCTAATACAATTTGCAGGATTTTCTGTGTAAATTGGTCTGATGTATGGTATAACCTATCCATAACTTCCCAAAAGGATAATCCACTCCATGTTCTCAGTTAACATTCTCACTTAGATCAGATTGTTACAACAACATGGGAGAGATGAAACAGTGATGAATTCCTTTATTTTCTCACTGTCTATCTGCAATTAGATGTGTTTTAACTTTTGAAATAGCCTGTGGTGTATGTCCCTAAACCCTCTTGGCGGGATTCTCCGCAAGCCATACCCGTTGTCAGGTTTGGCGCACCCCCCCACCCGCTGCGGGATCCTCTGTCCAGGCAGCCGGCCAATGGGGTTTCCCATTGTGGGAACCCCCACCCAGTCTGGAAATCCACGGGGTGAGTGCGCTGCCGGAAAAATGGAGGATCCCACTGACAGAGAATCAAGCCCCCTGCTGGTCAGAGTAGGAATGTCAGGATAGATAGGATGCATGAGTGGCTCGAGAGATGGTGCAAGAGGGAGGGATTCAAATTCCTGGGGCATTGGGACCGGTTCTGGGGGAGGTGGGACCTGTACAAACCGGACGGTCTGCACCTGGGCAGGACTGGAACCGATGTCCGAGGGGGAGTGTTTGCTAGAGCTGTTGGGGAGGGTTTAAACTAATGTGGCAGGGGGATGGGAACCGATGCAGGAAGTCGGTGGGAAGTAAAATGGGGACAGAATCAAAAGGCAGTAAGGGGGAAAGTGCAAGGCAGAGAAGCCATAGTCAAAAATCAAAAAGGGCGACAGTACAAGGTACAGTGACTGAGGGGAGCTCAGTGAATAGGCCAAGTAATACTAAAAAGAATAAAACAGGAAGTAAAAACATTAATGGAAAGCGAAGCAGCAGGTTATTACGTGAACACCTGGATTCTATGAAAAGTAAAATTAGGAGAACGTTGAAAGGAAAAATAACTTAGGAGAGGTTACTGATCGAGGTGTTAAGATTCAAATTGGAGGTATAAAAGCCAACATAAGTGTACTTTATCTGAATGCTTGTAGTATTTGGGATAAGGTAAATGAGCTAATGATGCAAATCATCGTGAATGACTATGATTTAGTGGCCATTACTGAAACATGGTTAAAGGAGTAGATGGTAAGGGAGGTGGTATTGCTCTGTTATTTAAGAATGACATCCGGGCAATAGTAAGGGATGACATCGGTGTTATGGAGGATAAGGTTGAATCCATTTGGGTGGAAATCAGGAATTGTAAGGCAAAAACATCACTGATAGGAGTAGTCTATAGGCCACCAAATAGTAACATTATGGTGGGGCGGGCAATAAACAAAGAAATAACTGATGCATATAGAAATGGTACAGCAGCTATCATGAAGGATTTTAATTTACATGTTGATTGGTTTAACCAGGTTGGTCAAGGCAGCCTTGAGGAGGAGTTCATAGAATGTATCTGCGATAGTTTCCCAGAACAGTATGTAATGGAAAATACAAGGGATCCTAGATCTGGTCCTGTGTAATGAGACAGGATTGATTAATGATCTCATAGTGTCATGTGAGAGTACCTTTAAGAAATGGGTGTTTATTACTGCAGCGATGTCAGAGTGTGGGTGGAGCTGGGCTGTCTGTAAGCTTCTATTTTCACTTTGAGAAAAGCTTGGGTGTGTCTGTGTATTATTTTGGTTTTGTTTCAGTGTTGGAGCTGCAGACAGCCACAGAAGGTGTAACATTGTTCTCTCTGCCATGTAAAGACGATCTCCTGATCATTTGGTGAATTCAGAGTGATAACTGTTCTCAGTAGTGAATTTAAACCTGATGTGCTCTGTTAAAAGTTTTTTAAAAGTCTTATGGATGTTAAAAGGAAAGCTTAAGGATTACTTAATGTTGTATACTTTGGGGGTTGCATTTGAATTAATGGTTGCTAAGATGTTCACTGTATGTTTTAAAAAGGTTAACGCGTTCATAGAATAAACATTGTTTTGCTTATAAAAATACAGACACATCCAAGCTTTTTTCAAAGTGAAACTAAAAGCTGACAGACAGCCCAGCTCCACACACACTCTGACATCACTGCAGTAATAAACACCCATTTCTTAAAGGTACACCCACTACAGTTATTCTATAAAAACACTCATTTCTTAAAGGTACTCTCATATGACAATAGTTAGGATCCTCTCGAGAGGAGCGATCAAAATATGGTGGAATTTAAAATACAGATGGAGGGTAAGAGGGTAAAATCAAACTCTAGGGTTTTGTGCTTAAACAAAGGAGATTACAATGGGATAAGAGAAGTGCTGACTAAGGTAGACTGGGAGCAAAGACTTTATGGTGAAACAGTTGAGAAACAGTGGAGAACCTTCCAAGCGATTTTTAACAGTGCTCAGCAAAAGTTTATACCAACAAAAAGGAAGGATGGTAGAAAGAGGGAAAATCGACCGTGGATATCTAAGGAAATAAGGGAGAGTATCAAATTGAAGGAAAAAGCATACAAAGTGGCAAAGATTAGTGGGAGACTAGAGGATTGGGAAATCTCTAGGGGGCAACAGAAAGCTATGAAAAAATCTATAAAGAAGAGTAAAATAGATTATGAGAGTACATTTTCTCAGAATATAAAAACAGATAGAAAAAGTTTCTACAAATGTATAAAACAAAAAAAATTGGCTGAGGTAAATATTGGTCATTTAGAGGATGAGAAGGGAGATTTAATAATGGGAGATGAGGAAATGTCTGAGGAACTGAACAGGTTTTTTGGGTCGGTCTTCACAGTGGAAGACGCAAATAACATGCTAGTGACTGATAGAAATGAGGCTATGACATGTGAGGACCTTGAGAAGATTGTTATCACTAAGGAGGTAGTGATGGGCAAGCTAATGGGGCTAAAGGTAGACAAGTCTCCTGGCCCTGATGGAATGCATCCCAGAGTGCTAAAAGAAATGGCTAGGGAAATTGCAGATGCACTAGTGATAATTTACCAAAATTAACTAGACTCTGGGGTGGTCCCGGTGGATTGGAAATTAGCAAACGTGACACCACTGTTTAAAAAAGGAGGTAGGCAGAAAGCAGGAAATTATAGGCCAGTGAGCTTAACTTCGGTAGTAGGGAAGATGCTGGAATCTATCATCAAGGAAGAAATAGCGAGGCATCTGGATAGAAATTGTCCCATTGGACAGACGCAGCATGGGTTCATAAAGGGCAGGTCATGCCTAACTAATTTAGTGGAATTTTTTGAGGACATTACCAGTGCACTAGATAATGGGGAGCCAATGGATGTGGTATATCTGGATTTCCAGAAAGCTTTGGACAAGATACCACACAAAAGGTTGCTGCATAAGATAAAGATGTATGGCATTAAGGGTAAAGTAATGGCATGGATAGAGGATTGGTTAATTAATAGAAAGCAAAGAGTGGGGATTAATGGGTGTTTCTCTGGTTGGCAATCAGTAACTAGTGGTGTCCCTCAGGGATCCGTGTTGGGCCCACAATTGTTCACAATTTACATAGATGATTTGGAGTTGGGGACCCAGTGCAATGTGTCCACGTTTGCAGATGACACTAAGATGAGTGGTAAAGCAAAGAGTGCAGAGGATACCGGAAGTCTGCAGAGGGATTTGGATAGCTTAAGTGAATGGGCTAGAGTCTGGCAGATGGAATACAATATTGACAAATGTGAGGTTATCCATTTTGGTAGGAATAACAGCAAACAGGATTATTATTTAAACGATAAAATATTAAAGCATGCTGCTGTGCAGAGGGACCTGGGTGTCCTAGTGCATGAGTCGTAAAAAGTTAGTTTACAGGTGCAACAGGTGATTAAAAAGGCGAATGGAGTTTTGTCCTTCATTGCTAGAGGGATGGAGTTTAAGACTAGGGAGGTTATGCTGCAATTGTATAAGGTGTTAGTGAGGTCACACCTGGAGTATTGTGTTCAGTTTTGGTCTCCTTACTTGAGAAAGGATTTACTGGCACTGGAGGGTGTGCAGAGGAGATTCACTAGGTTAATCCCAGAGCTGAAGGGGTTGGATTTCGAGGAGAGGTTGAGTAGACTGGGACTGTACCCATTGGAATATAAAAGGATGAGGGGGGATCTTATAGAAACATATAAAATTATGAAGGGAATAGATAGGATAGATGCGGGCAGGTTGTTTCCACTGGCAGGTGAAAGCAGAACTAGGGGGCATAGTCTCAAAATAAGGGGAAGCAGATTTAAGACTGTGCTTAGGAGGAACTTCTTCACCCAAAGGGTTGTGAATCTATGGAATTCCTTGCCCTGTGAAGCAGTTGAGGCTCCTTCATTACATGTTTTTAAGATAAAGATAGGTCGTTTTCTGAAGAATAAAGGGTTATGTGTTCGGGCGGGAAAGTGGAGCTGTGTCCACGAAAGATCAGCCATGAACTAATTGAATGGAAGAGCAGGCTCGAAGGGCCAGATGGCCTACTCCTGCTCCTGGTTCTTATGTTCTTATGTTTCTGAATTTTAAGGTGACTCACAGCAAACCCCCTTTTGAGTTAAATCAGAAGTATAGTTTATTCACATGTTCCAACCGGGATGTGTCACAACCTCATACACACACACAACCACACATTAAGAATATAGGAAGAATATAGGGGCAGCACGGTAGCATTGTCGTTAGCACAATTGCTTCACAGCTCCAGGGTCCCAGGTTCGATTCCCAGCTTGGGTCACTGTCTGTGCGGAGTCTGCACATTCTCCCCGTGTCTGCGTGGGTTTTCTCCTGGTGCTCCGGTTTCCTCCCACAGTCCAAAGATTTGCAGGTTAGGTGGATTGGCCATGCTAAATTGTCCTTCGTGTCCAAAATTGCCCAGAGTGTTGGGTGTAGTTACTGGCTAATGGGGATAAGGTGGAGGTGTGGGCTTGGGTAGGGTGCTCTTTCCAAGGGTCGGTGCAGACTCAATGGGCCGAATGGCCTCCTTCTGCACTGTAAATTCTATGAAATTTCTGTGCAAAAATTCTATGAAAGAGGAGTTTTTGGATATCAGTTCATGTGCTTGCCAGAGTCCTGCAAGTCAGAGGCTCGTGAGGGTTCCATTCCAGAGGAGCTACAGTTCAGGTGAGTTCAGTTAACTGAAACAGGATTTGAAGAATTCTTTTAAAGTTGATGGTGACACAGTAAGTTTGGTGTACAGTTACTTGGCCTGCTTGGGCATGCAATAACAAGATCCTTCGATAGAAAAGGCTCTGAAAGGTTGCGACTGCACGCAGACTGTTGGCCAACCTGGAGTCCTGCTTTGATGTTTGGAGGCTGGACATTAAACAGAAAGCTGAGTTGGGAGTCTAGAAATGTATTATGAAACTTTCCTAAGATCAAAAGCTTAGGGCATGTGCCATTTCCCATTCATGAGCCAGTTGTAGGTGAACTTGGATTTTCAACGCCTGGGGTCAAAACCCATTGTTCAACCTCAGAAGACAGATTTGCGATTCTGCAGGTACAATGATCTTTGATGGGGGGCTCTCCCTTCTTTATTGCCAAGCTCGGGAGATGAGTTGCCTGCTACACCCTGGTTTAGCTGATCGTATGCGTTCTCACAGTGGGAGATGTGAGATTCCACAAGGATGAGGGTTGAGTTTTTTCTCCTGTAAATGCCGTTAGAAATTATTTCCAGCAACTGTCGGCAACTTGTGAATGATGTGACCTGGAGCAGCGGTCCACGTTTCAAATCAGCGAAAGGGTGAGGTTTCATTTAAACAGTGCCTGATCTTGTTCGCGTCTTCGAGACCTGACAAAACCTTATTAATGTTTTTCTTTGCCTAGAAAAAAAAGCTTCAGATGCACCCACGAACCGAAGACTGGCGTCAGATCTCCAGCGACTAATGAACAAGAAGCTTGAATTGGCCATAAATTGGTTACCGTCACAGACACGTCGAAATCTTGAAAATGACACCATCATTCTTCGTGACCAAATTGTACGTGAAAATGAGATGGCGAAAATGGAGGCATCGGCTGCTGCTGCTGGAATGTCTGACGAAGGTTTCAATTTTCATTTTGTTTCTCGAAGATAGGTATAGCTAATATTTGTTGCCGTTGCGTTTTTCAATCGTGGAGAGCTTGGTGACACCGGAAGGGTATGCACAGCTAACCACTCAAACAAAGGTGTCATTTTTAACTTGGTTGGCGGGGTGGGCCGGATGTGGGATAAGTGTTAAAATGTCTGGAGGAAACCACACTACTTCTTCCCTGGCTCAGTAAGAGGTCTCACAACACCAGGTTAAAGTCCAACAGGTTTGTTTGGAATCACTAGTTTTCAGAGCACAGCTCCTCCATCAGGTGAGTACTGGAATTGACTGCACACGAGCCCAGGGTGTCATAACATGGTGGTTAGCATTTGCTGCTTCCAGGGACCAGGATTCAATTCCAGCCTTGGGCCACCGGCTGTGTGGAGTTTGTACATTCGCCCCGTGTCTATGTGGATTTTCACTAGTTTGCTCCCACAGTCCAAAGCTGTGCGGGTTAGGTGGATTGGCAATGATAAATCGCCCCTTAGTGTCCAGGGATGTGCAGGTTATGGGGTAGGGTGGACAGGGGGGTAGACTTGGTTAGACCGCTCATTCGAAGGGTCAAAGCAGAATTGACAGGCCGAATAGCCTCCTTCCGCACTGTAGAAATTTTATGGCAGGGATTCTCTGGCGGGTCGGAGAATCCCCGTGGGGAGGCGCGAATCCCGCCCCGCCACCCCTACGCTGGCTGCCCTATTCTCCGGCGCCGTTTTTCAGGGGTCGGCGGGATTCCAGCCACGCCGGTCAAGGGCTGTTGATAGCGGCCCCTCCGGCGATTCTCCGGGCCCCAAGTGGCCATCAAGTTTTACCCAGTTCCGCCGGCGTGAATTACTCACCTCAACCACGGCGGGACCTGGCAGGTAAGTGTGCTGTGGTCCTGGCGGGGGAGGGGAGAGACCCGGAGGGGGGACCCCCCACGGTGGCCTGGCCCACGTTCGGGGCCTACCGATCTGTGGGCGGGCTGGTTCCATGGGGGCCTTCTTTCCTCCCCGCCGAGGCCCCTGTAGGGCTCCGCCATATTGCCTGGTGGCCGGCGCGGAGAAGGGAGCCCTTGCGCATGCGCGGAAATACTCCGGCCGGTCCACGCATGCGCGAGATCACACCGGCTGTTCTGCGCATGCACGAACTCACGCCGGCCCTTTGGCTGGAGGTGCGGGGTTGACTCTGGCACCAACCTAGTCCCCTAGAAAGGTGAGAATTCCTCACTTTCGGGGGCCGTTGAGGCCAGAGCCGTTGGTGCCAGTTTTCCCGCTGGCGTGGAGACATCCAACCTCGCTCCTGTGACATTGCCGCAATCTCTTAGACCATGGATGGTTCTGAGTGGGTTTCCAGGTGTTGTTGCATATGGACATGGACTGCTTCAGTATCTGAGGAGTTGTGAATGGTGCTGAACATTATTCAGTGATCAGTGAACAGTCCCAATTCTGACCTTCAGATGGAAGGACAGTCATTGATGAAGCAGTTGAAGAATGTTGGGCCCAGGGCACTACTCTGAGGAACTCCTGCAGTGATGTCCTGGAGTTGAGATGATTGACCGCTTGGTCTGATTCCATCCTACAGAGATCTTCCTCCTTGATTCCCAGTTTTGCGCAGGTTCCTTGATGCCAAACCCGGTCAAATGATGCCTTGATGTCAAGGGCAATCACTCACACCTCACCTCTGGAGGTCAGCTCTTTTGGCCATGTTTGAACCAAGGCTGTGAGGTCAGGTGCTGACATCCATAATGCTTGACAGTGCTGTTGATGACACATTCCATCAAGTTTCTGATGGTCAAAGGTAGACAGTCATATTATATTCCCAGAGGAATGGCTGCTAGCTCACCCATGTTTTGCAGCTATTGGTTGGCGCAGAAGCGTTTCAGACAGCAGAAATTACTTAAGCACCTGGCCCACCCCACCCTGTCGACTTTTTAAACATGAAATAAATATGGAAATTAGTGCAGCAACTAGCAGAAGAAATCAATCAGAATCTGACCTATTGATTGGCATAAGTGGAATGGGCGGGGGGCTGAGAGCTCCTGGTCTATTATCCCACCAGGGTCAGACTGGCAGGCCCCCGGAGAGAATGATGGTCATCCAGGTTTGTTAGTGCGGCCGAGGGAGTAATATGAGTGGGTGACGGAGCCTCTATTGGGCTCAAAGTGGCTGAACGGGAGGCACCATTGCCTGCCTCACTGGTCGGCGACAAGGGCTTTGATGGCCTCCACTCTGGCCCTCTCATCGAAGGTATTAGGAAGCCCTTAAGTGACTATTAATTGATACTTAAGGACCTCGGTTCGCCCATGGACGAGTCCGCTGGCTTTCCAAAGCCTCCCCTGCCATGATAAAATGCCAGCAATGGCAGGCAGGCAAGAAGCCTGGCACCTCTGCCTTGCCACTCAATTTTATGGCACATCTGCCTACCTATCCACCTCCAGACTGAGGTGCATAAGATCATTTTTAACTTTAAGGGCCACACCCTTTGCATATCACCATGGTTTATTTACCAATCTGTTAACAGCCCGTAACAGTCCCGTACCAGCCTCCCCGAACAGGCGCCGGAATGTGGCGACTAGGGGCTTTTCACAGTAACTTCATTTGAAGCCTACTCGTGACAATAAGCGATTTTCATTTTCATTCAAGTGGGTGGAATAGGCATGAACAACGTGCCGAAAATTCAGGGTTTCCCCATTACCAAATTTACGACTGAATCAGTGAATTTGCAGTTGATATCCTCTGCCTGATTTGAAATGATATGAAAGGAAAAGTACAACTTTTGCCCCAATGCTTCAATAATTTTGAAGAGATGTCCAGCAAAGCTCCACATCGAAAGCCTGATTTCAGTGTATTTACTCTATTTACCATTGGTACCTAATGCCATTGTCACTAATATTAATGATAATTATTCACAGGTCATTGAGCTTTAGTGGTTCCTTGCCCTTGATTACAAAACAAAAGTTCAGGAAAAGCCTATTAAACAAGATGAGTGCATGCCGGGGCAGCACGGTAGCATTGTGGATAGCACAATCGCTTCACAGCTCCAGGGTCCCAGGTTCGATTCCGGCTTGGGTCACTGCCTGTGTGGAGTCTGCACATCCTCCCCGTGTGTGCGTGGGTTTTCTCCGGGTGCTCCGGTTTCCTCCCACAGTCCAAAGATGTGCAGGTTAGGTGGATTGGCCATGATAAATCGCCCTTAGTGTCCAAAATTGCCCTTAGTGTTGGGTGGGGTTGCTGGATTATGGGGATAAGGTGGAGGTGTTGACCTTGGGTAGGGTGCTCTTTCTGGGAGCCGGTGCAGGTTCGATGGGCCGAATGGCCTCCTTCTGCACTGTAAATTCTATGATTACAAAACAAAAGTTCAGGAAAAGCCTATTAAACAAGATGAGTGCATGATATTTTTGATCTTACAAGAAGGGTGACTGTTCCAACGTGGCATTCATTATTAATAATTAATCCATTGTTAATCTCATTTCAAAATACCATTAATTCTATTTCTGGCCTTTATAGAAAGAGAGCTTGAAGAACGGATCATGGTGCATAAGCTACATGTGGCAGAGGCATGGATGCCAAAAGAAGTCTTAGAAAAACTGAATCATAGATTTACATCATTTCAAGTCACCTCTGCAATGGACGAACAAAAGAAGGCAGGAGATGACATTCGAGCGGGAATGTCCCCTGATGGTGAGTACTCATCTTGTTGAGGATGCCCATTGCCTGGCATTTGTTTGATGCAGATATTATCAGTCCAATCAGTGGAGAATTTTCCGCCTTATTCCTATTGATTTCAATGATGCCAGGGCTCTTTAACACCATAGTCAGTCAAATGCTGCCTTAATTTCAAGGGCAGTCACTCTCACCTCTTTTGTCCTTATTTGGACCAAGGCTGTACTGAGGTCAGGAACCATGGGTGCGATTCTCTGCAAATGTGGAGAGTCGTAAAGGCTGCCGTGAAACTGGCCGTGTTTCACGGCAGCCTCCGCGCCCCCTCCCGGGACCCGATTCTCCCCCCCTGGGCGGGGCTAGCAGCGGGGCCCCGTGAAGCACGGCATCGCAGGCTTAGCGACCGTCGCTAAGCCCGCGCGCCAAGGGTCACGGCGGCTGACGCGCCGATGACGTCACCCGCGCATGCGTGGATTGGATGGCTCCAACCCGCGAATGCGCGGATGATGTCATCACGCATATGCGTCAAACCCGCGCATGCGCGGGCCGTCATGCCCCTCAGCCGCCCCGTGGACTGATCCTGCGGGGCGGCGGAGGAACAAATAGTGCACGGGTATCGGACCCGCTGCCCGCGATCGGTGCCCACCGATCGCGGGCCCATGCCCATCGGTGCCATGGTTCTCCAGAACGGCACTTTGCGGCCGTTTTCACGAACGGTGAGAGCAGGTGTGTTTGCGTTCGTGAAAACGGCCGTAAAGGCCCGGGAACTCGGCCCATCGGCCAGGGGAGAATCGCTGTTCGCCGTAAAAAAACGGCGAGCAGCAATTCGTGTCGTGGGGCGGCCGTGGGGGGGGGGGGGGGGGGGGGGGGGAGAATAGCGGGAGGTCGGGAAAAATGTCGGGAAGGCCCTCCCGCTATTCTCCGACCCGTCGTGGGGGGCGGAGAATCGCGCCCCCTGTGGTCTCGCTGGAGTCCAGACTTAAAATCAGTGAGAATGTTATTACGGGGTGTCATAATATACATCCGGGTATATGATGGAGTGCAGACAGTCAGTGATTGACACACAGGATGACCAGTAAGCACACAGAACACAGCAGCCAATCACCAGACAGGACACGACCACTATAAAGCCAGAGGGCACCAGTTTTCCCGCTCTCTCGGGATCCAGCCTCTGAGACAGTCTGAGCTCGTGTGCAGCAGCTTGTACAAACACCATGTGGCAGTCAGTTAGTCTGGTCAGGCTAGCCTCAAGTCCCCAGTCAAGTCAGCATAGTGTCAACCCACAGTTAAGCATGTGAAATGAAATGAAAAGCCCCTAGTCGCCACATTCCGGCGCCTGTTCGGCTGGTACGGGAATTGAACCGTGCTGCTGGTCTGCCTTGGTGTGCTTTAAAAGCCAGCGATTTAGCCCAATGTGCTAAGCCAGCCCCTAATTTTATAGTTAGTTGTTCAATAAAATCGTGTTGCATTTCTTCAATTGTTGAAAGCCTGTCTCTCTACTGCATGAAACACAGTCTACGTAGACCCAGCTTACCCAATACATCACGGGCTAAGTGTCAAGCAAAGTACAAAGAAAATTACAGCACAAGAACAGGCCCTTCGACCCTCCCAGCCTGTGCTGATCCAGATCCTTTATCTAAACCTGTCGCCTATTTTCCAAGGTCTACTTCCCTCTGTTCCCCGCCCATTCATACATCTGTCTAGATGCATCTTAAATGATGAGACTGAGACTGAGCTCCTGCCCAGACTGAGACTGAGCTCCGCTCCTGCCCGGACTGAGACTGAGCTCCAGTCCAGCCGGGACTGAGACTGAGCTCCGCTCCTGCCGGGACTGAGACTGAGCTCCGCTCCTGCCCAGACTGAGCTCCGCTCCTGCCCAGACTGAGAATGAGCTCCGCTCCTGCCCAGACTGAGACTGAGCTCCCCTCCTGCCGGGACTGAGACTGAGCTCCGCTCCTGCCCGGACTGAGACTGAGCTCCGCTCCTGCCCAGACTGAGACTGAGCTCCGCTCCTGCCCGGACTGAGCTCCGCTCCTGCCGGGACTGAGACTGAGCTCCGCTCCTGCCCAGACTGCGACTGAGCTCCGCTCCTGCCCAGACTGAGACTGAGCTCCGCTCCTGCCCGGACTGAGACTGAGCTCCGCTCCTGCCCGGACTGAGACTGAGCTCCGCTCCTGCCCGGTCTGAGCTCCGCTCCTGCCCGGACTGAGACTGAGCTCCGCTCCTGCCCAGACTGCGACTGAGCTCCGCTCCTGCCCAGACTGAGACTGAGCTCCGCTCCTGCCGGGACTGAGACTGAGCTCCGCTCCTGCCGGGACTGAGACTGAGCTCCGCTCCTGCCCGGACTGAGACTGAGCTCCGCTCCTGCCGGGACTGAGCTCCGCTCCTGCCCGGACTGAGACTGAGCTCCGCTCCTGCCCGGACTGAGACTGAGTTCCGCTCCTGCCCAGACTGAGCCCCGCTCCTGCTGGGACTGAGACTGAGCTCCGCTCCTGCCCGGACTGAGACTGACCTCTGCTCCTGCCGGGACTGAGACTGAGCTCTGCTCCTGGCCAGACTGAGACTGAACTCCGTTCCTGCCGGGACTGAGACTGAACTCCGCTCCTGCCGGGACTGAGACTGAGCTCTGCTCCTGCCGGGACTGAGACTGAGCTCCTCTCCTGCCGGGACTGAGACTGAGCTCTGCTCCTGGCCAGACTGAGACTGAACTCCGTTCCTGCCGGGACTGAGACTGAGCTCCGCTCCTGGCCAGACTGAGACTGAACTCCGTTCCTGCCGGGACTGAGACTGAGCTCCGCTCCTGCCGGGACTGAGACTGAGCTCCTCTCCTGCCGGGACTGAGACTGAGCTCCGCTCCTGCCCGGACTGAGACTGATCTCCGCTCCTGCCGAGACTGAGACTGAGCTCCTCTCCTGCCGGGACTGAGACTGAGCTCCGCTCCTGCCCAGACTGAGACTGAGCTCCGCTCCTGCCCGGACTGAGACTGAGCTCCGCTCCTGCCGGGACTGAGCTCCGCTCCTGCCCGGACTGAGACTGAGCTCCGCTCCTGCCCGGACTGAGACTGAGCTCCGCTCCTGCCGGGACTGAGACTGAGCTCCGCTCCTGCTGGGACTGAGACTGAGCTCCGCTCCTGCCCAGACTGAGACTGAGCTCCCCTCCTGCCGGGACTGAGACTGAGCTCCGCTCCTGCCCGGACTGAGACTGAGCTCCGCTCCTGCCCAGACTGAGACTGAGCTCCGCTCCTGCCCGGACTGAGCTCCGCTCCTGCCGGGACTGAGACTGAGCTCCGCTCCTGCCCAGACTGCGACTGAGCTCCGCTCCTGCCCAGACTGAGACTGAGCTCCGCTCCTGCCCGGACTGAGACTGAGCTCCGCTCCTGCCCGGACTGAGACTGAGCTCCGCTCCTGCCCGGTCTGAGCTCCGCTCCTGCCCGGACTGAGACTGAGCTCCGCTCCTGCCCAGACTGCGACTGAGCTCCGCTCCTGCCCAGACTGAGACTGAGCTCCGCTCCTGCCGGGACTGAGACTGAGCTCCGCTCCTGCCGGGACTGAGACTGAGCTCCGCTCCTGCCGGGACTGAGACTGAGCTCCGCTCCTGCCGGGACTGAGCTCCGCTCCTGCCCGGACTGAGACTGAGCTCCGCTCCTGCCCGGACTGAGACTGAGTTCCGCTCCTGCCCAGACTGAGCCCCGCTCCTGCTGGGACTGAGACTGAGCTCCGCTCCTGCCCGGACTGAGACTGACCTCTGCTCCTGCCGGGACTGAGACTGAGCTCTGCTCCTGGCCAGACTGAGACTGAACTCCGTTCCTGCCGGGACTGAGACTGAACTCCGCTCCTGCCGGGACTGAGACTGAGCTCTGCTCCTGCTGGGACTGAGACTGAGCTCTGCTCCTGGCCAGACTGAGACTGAACTCCGTTCCTGCCGGGACTGAGACTGAGCTCCGCTCCTGGCCAGACTGAGACTGAACTCCGTTCCTGCCGGGACTGAGACTGAGCTCCGCTCCTGCCGGGACTGAGACTGAGCTCCTCTCCTGCCGGGACTGAGACTGAGCTCCGCTCCTGCCCGGACTGAGACTGATCTCCGCTCCTGCCGAGACTGAGACTGAGCTCCTCTCCTGCCGGGACTGAGACTGAGCTCCGCTCCTGCCCAGACTGAGACTGAGCTCCGCTCCTGCCCGGACTGAGACTGAGCTCCGCTCCTGCCGGGACTGAGCTCCGCTCCTGCCCGGACTGAGACTGAGCTCCGCTCCTGCCCGGACTGAGACTGAGCTCCGCTCCTGCCGGGACTGAGACTGAGCTCCGCTCCTGCTGGGACTGAGACTGAGCTCCGCTCCTGCCCGGACAGAGACTGAGCTCCGCTCCTGCCCGGACTGAGACTGAGCTCCGCTCCTGCCGGGACTGAGACTGAGCTTCGCTCCTGCCGGGACTGAGACTGAGCTCTGCTCCTGCCGGGACTGAGACTGAGCTCCGCTCCTGCCGGGACTGAGACTGAGCTCCGCTCCTGCCGGGACTGAGCTCCGCTCCTGCCGAGACTGAGACTGAGCTCCGCTCCTGCCCAGACTGAGACTGAGCTCCGCTCCTGCCGGGACTGAGCTCCGCTCCTGCCGGGACTGAGACTGACCTCCGCTCCTGCCGGGACTGAGACTGAGCTCCGCTCCTGCCGGGACTGAGACTGAGCTCCGCTCCTGCCGGGACTGAGACTGAGCTCCGCTCCTGCCGGGACTGAGACTGAGCTCCGCTCCTGCCGGGACAGAGACTGAGCTCCGCTCCTGCCCGGACTGAGACTGAGTTCCGCTCCTGCCCAGACTGAGACTGAGCTCCGCTCCTGCCCAGACTGAGACTGAGCTCCGTTCCTGCCGGGACTGAGACTGAACTCCGCTCCTGCCGGGACTGAGACTGAGCTCCGCTCCTGCCGGGACTGAGACTGAGCTCCGCTCCTGCCGGGACTGAGACTGAGCTCCGCTCCTGCCCGGACTGAGACTGAGCTCTGCTCCTGCCGGGACTGAGACTGAGCTCTGCTCCTGCCGGGACTGAGACTGAGCTCCGCTCCTGCCCGGACTGAGACTGAGCTCCGCTCCTGCCGGGACTGAGACTGAGCTCCTTTCCTGCCGGGACTGAGACTGAGCTCCGCTCCTGCCCGGACTGAGACTGATCTCCGCTCCTGCTGGGACTGAGACTGAGCTCCGTTCCTGCCCGGACTGAGCTCCGCTCCGGCCGGGACTGAGACTGAGCTCCGCTCCTGCCCAGACTGAGACCGAGCTCCGCTCCTGCCCGGACTGAGACTGAGCTCCGCTCCTGCCGGGACTGAGCTCCGCTCCTGCCCGGACTGAGACTGAGTTCCGCTCCTGCCCAGACTGAGACTGAGCTCCGCTCCTGCCGGGACTGAGACTGAGCTCCGCTCCTGCCCGGACTGAGACTGAGCTCCGCTCCTGCCGGGACTGAGACTGAGCTCCGCTCCTGCCCGGACTGAGACTGAGTTCCGCTCCTGCCGGGACTGAGACTGAGCTCCGCTCCTGCCGGGACTGAGACTGAGCTCCGCTCCTGCCCGGACTGAGACTGAGTTCCGCTCCTGCCGGGACTGAGACTGAGCTCCGCTGCTGCCCGGACTGAGACTGAGCTCTGCTCCTGCCCAGACTGAGACTGAGCTCCGCTCCTGCTGGGACTGAGACTGAGCTCCGCTCCTGCCGAGACTGAGACTGAGCTCCGCTCCTGCTGGGACTGAGACTGAGCTCCGCTCCTGCCGAGACTGAGACTGAGCTCCGCTCCTGCCCGGACTGAGCTCCGCTCCTGCCGGGACTGAGACTGAGCTCCGCTCCGGCCGAGACTGAGACTGAGCTCCGCTCCTGCTGGGACTGAGACTGAGCTCCGCTCCTGCCGAGACTGAGACTGAGCTCCGCTCCTGCCCGGACTGAGACTGAGCTCCGCTCCTGCCGGGACTGAGCTCCGCTCCTGCCGGGACTGAGACTGAGCTCCGCTCCTGCCCGGACTGAGCTCCGCTCCTGCCCAGACTGAGACTGAGCTCCGCTCCTGCCGGGACTGAGCTCCGCTCCTGCTGGGACTGAGACTGAGCTCCGCTCCTGCCGAGACTGAGACTGAGCTCCGCTCCTGCCCGGACTGAGCTCCGCTCCTGCCCAGACTGAGACTGAGCTCCGCTCCTGCCGGGACTGAGCTCCGCTCCTGCCGGGACTGAGACTGAGCTCCGCTCCTGCCGCGATTGAGACTGAGCTCCGCTCCTGCCGGGACTGAGACTGAGCTCCGCTCCTGCCGGGACTGAGACTGAGCTCCGCTCCTGCCGGGACTGAGACTGAGCTCCGCTCCTGCCGGGACTGAGACTGAGCTCCGCTCCTGCCGGGACTGAGACTGAGCTCCGCTCCTGCCCAGACTGAGCTCCGCTCCTGCCGGGACTGAGACTGAGCTCCGCTCCTGCCGGGACTGAGACTGAGCTCCGCTCCTGCACGGACTGAGACTGAGCTCCGCTCCTGCCCGGACTGAGACTGTGCTCCGCTCCTGGTGGGACTGAAACTGAGCTCCGCTCCTGCCCAGACTGAGACTGAGCTCCGCTCCTGCCCAGACTGAGACTGAGCTCCGCTCCTGCCGGGACTGAGACTGAGCTCCGCTCCTGCCCCGACTGAGACTGAGCTCCGCTCCTGCCCGGACTGAGCTCCGCTCATGTCCAGACTGAGCACCGCTCCTGCCCAGACTGAGACTGAGCTACGCTCCTGCCCAGACTGAGACTGAGCTCCGCTCCTGCCGGGACTGAGACTGAGCTCCGCTCCTGCCCCGACTGAGCTCCGCTTCTGCCCGGACTGAGACTGAGCTCCGCTCCTGCCCGGACTGAGCTCCGCTCCTGCCCGGACTGAGACTGAGCTCCGCTCCTGCCCGGACTGAGACTGAGCTCCGCTCCTGCCGGGACTGGGACTGAGCTCCGCTCCTGCCGGGACTGAGACTGAGCTCCGCTCCTGCCCCGACTGAGACTGAGCTCCGCTCCTGCCCGGACTGAGCTCCGCTCATGTCCAGACTGAGTACCGCTCCTGCCCCGACTGAGACTGAGCTCCGCTCCTGCCCAGACTGAGACTGAGCTCCGCTCCTGCCGGGACTGAGACTGAGCTCCGCTCCTGCCCAGACTGAGACTCAGCTCCGCTCCTGCCCAGACTGAGCTCCGCTCCTGCCGGGACTGAGACTGAGCTCCGCTCCTGCCGGGACTGAGACTCGGCACCGCTCCTGCCCGGACTGAGACTGAGCTCCTCTCCTGCCGGGACTGAGACTGAGCTCCGCTCCTGCCCGCACTGAGACTGAGCTCCGCTCCTGCCGGGACTGAGACTGAGCTCCGCTCCTGCCCAGACTGAGCTCCGCTCCTGCCCGGACTGAGACTGACCTCCGCTCCTGCCGGGACTGAGACTGAGCTCCGCTCCTGCCGGGACTGAGACTGAGCTCCGCTCCTGCCGGGACTGAGACTGAGCTCCGCTCCTGCCGGGACTGAGACTGAGCTCCGCTCCTGCCGGGACAGAGACTGAGCTCCGCTCCTGCCCGGACTGAGACTGAGTTCCGCTCCTGCCCAGACTGAGACTGAGCTCCGCTCCTGCCCAGACTGAGACTGAGCTCCGTTCCTGCCGGGACTGAGACTGAACTCCGCTCCTGCCGGGACTGAGACTGAGCTCCGCTCCTGCCGGGACTGAGACTGAGCTCCGCTCCTGCCGGGACTGAGACTGAGCTCCGCTCCTGCCCGGACTGAGACTGAGCTCTGCTCCTGCCGGGACTGAGACTGAGCTCTGCTCCTGCCGGGACTGAGACTGAGCTCCGCTCCTGCCCGGACTGAGACTGAGCTCCGCTCCTGCCGGGACTGAGACTGAGCTCCTTTCCTGCCGGGACTGAGACTGAGCTCCGCTCCTGCCCGGACTGAGACTGATCTCCGCTCCTGCCGAGACTGAGACTGAGCTCCTCTCCTGCCGGGACTGAGACTGAGCTCCGCTCCTGCCCGAACTGAGACTGATCTCCGCTCCTGCCGGGACTGAGACTGAGCTCCGCTCCTGCCCAGACTGAGACCGAGCTCCGCTCCTGCCCGGACTGAGACTGAGCTCCGCTCCTGCCGGGACTGAGCTCCGCTCCTGCCCGGACTGAGACTGAGTTCCGCTCCTGCCCAGACTGAGACTGAGCTCTGCTCCTGCCCGGACTGAGACTGAGCTCCGCTCCTGCCGGGACTGAGACTGAGCTCCGCTCCTGCCCGGACTGAGACTGAGTTCCGCTCCTGCCCGGACTGAGACTGAGCTCCGCTGCTGCCCGGACTGAGACTGAGCTCTGCTCCTGCCCAGACTGAGACTGAGCTCCGCTCCTGCTGGGACTGAGACTGAGCTCCGCTCCTGCCGAGACTGAGACTGAGCTCCGCTCCTGCTGGGACTGAGACTGAGCTCCGCTCCTGCCGAGACTGAGACTGAGCTCCGCTCCTGCCCGGACTGAGCTCCGCTCCTGCCGGGACTGAGACTGAGCTCCGCTCCTGCCGAGACTGAGACTGAGCTCCGCTCCTGCTGGGACTGAGACTGAGCTCCGCTCCTGCCGAGACTGAGACTGAGCTCCGCTCCTGCCCGGACTGAGCTCCGCTCCTGCCCAGACTGAGACTGAGCTCCGCTCCTGCCGGGACTGAGCTCCGCTCCTGCCGGGACTGAGACTGAGCTCCGCTCCTGCCGAGACTGAGACTGAGCTCCGCTCCTGCCCGGACTGAGCTCCGCTCCTGCCCAGACTGAGACTGAGCTCCGCTCCTGCCGGGACTGAGCTCCGCTCCTGCTGGGACTGAGACTGAGCTCCGCTCCTGCCGAGACTGAGACTGAGCTCCGCTCCTGCCCGGACTGAGCTCCGCTCCTGCCCAGACTGAGACTGAGCTCCGCTCCTGCCGGGACTGAGCTCCGCTCCTGCCGGGACTGAGACTGAGCTCCGCTCCTGCTGGGACTGAGACTGAGCTCCGCTCCTGCCGAGACTGAGACTGAGCTCCGCTCCTGCCCGGACTGAGACTGAGCTCCGCTCCTGCCGGGACTGAGACTGAGCTCCGCTCCTGCCGGGACTGAGACTGAGCTCCGCTCCTGCCGGGACTGAGACTGAGCTCCGCTCCTGCCCAGACTGAGCTCCGCTCCTGCCGGGACTGAGACTGAGCTCCGCTCCTGCCGGGACTGAGACTGAGCTCCGCTCCTGCCCGGACTGAGACTGAGCTCCGCTCCTGCCGGGACTGAGACTGAGCTCCGCTCCGGCCGGGACTGAGACTGAGCTCCGCTCCTGCCCGGACTGAGACTGAGCTCCGCTCCTGCCCAGACTGAGACTGAGCTCTGCTCCTGCCCGGACTGAGACTGAGCTCCGCTCCTGCCCGGACTGAGACTGTGCTCCGCTCCTGGTGGGACTGAAACTGAGCTCCGCTCCTGCCCAGACTGAGACTGAGCTCCGCTCCTGCCCAGACTGAGACTGAGCTCCGCTCCTGCCGGGACTGAGACTGAGCTCCGCTCCTGCCCCGACTGAGACTGAGCTCCGCTCCTGCCCGGACTGAGCTCCGCTCATGTCCAGACTGAGCACCGCTCCTGCCCAGACTGAGACTGAGCTACGCTCCTGCCCAGACTGAGACTGAGCTCCGCTCCTGCCGGGACTGAGACTGAGCTCCGCTCCTGCCCCGACTGAGCTCCGCTTCTGCCCGGACTGAGACTGAGCTCCGCTCCTGCCCGGACTGAGCTCCGCTCCTGCCCGGACTGAGACTGAGCTCCGCTCCTGCCCGGACTGAGACTGAGCTCCGCTCCTGCCGGGACTGGGACTGAGCTCCGCTCCTGCCGGGACTGAGACTGAGCTCCGCTCCTGCCCCGACTGAGACTGAGCTCCGCTCCTGCCCGGACTGAGCTCCGCTCATGTCCAGACTGAGTACCGCTCCTGCCCCGACTGAGACTGAGCTCCGCTCCTGCCCAGACTGAGACTGAGCTCCGCTCCTGCCGGGACTGAGACTGAGCTCCGCTCCTGCCCAGACTGAGACTCAGCTCCGCTCCTGCCCAGACTGAGCTCCGCTCCTGCCGGGACTGAGACTGAGCTCCGCTCCTGCCGGGACTGAGACTCGGCACCGCTCCTGCCCGGACTGAGACTGAGCTCCTCTCCTGCCGGGACTGAGACTGAGCTCCGCTCCTGCCCGCACTGAGACTGAGCTCCGCTCCTGCCGGGACTGAGACTGAGCTCCGCTCCTGCCCAGACTGAGCTCCGCTCCTGCCCGGACTGAGACTGAGCTCCGCTCCTGTCGGGACTGAGACTGAGCTCCGCTCCTGCCCGGACTGAGACTGAGCTCCGCTCCTGCCGGGACTGAGACTGAGCTCCGCTCCTGCCGGGACTGAGGCTGAGCTCCGCTCCTGCCCAGACTGAGCTCTGCTCCTGCCCAGACTGAGACTGAGCTCCGCTCCTGCCGGGACTGAGACTGAGCTCCGCTCCTGCCCCGACTGAGACTGAGCTCCGCTCCTGCCCAGACTGAGCTCCGCTCCTGCCCAGACTGAGACTGTGCTCCGCTCCTGCTGGGACTGAGACTGAGCTCCGCTCCTGCCCCGACTGAGACTGAGCTCCGCTCCTGCCCGGACTGAGACTGAGCTCAGCTCCTGCCCTGACTGAGACTGAGCTCCGCTCCTGCCGGGACTGAGACTGAGCTCCGCTCCTGCCGGGACTGAGACTGAGCTCCGCTCCTGCCCAGGCTGAGACTGAGCTCCGCTCCTGCTGGGACTGAGACTGAGCTCCGCTCCTGCCCGGACTGAGACTGAGCTCCGTTCCTGCCCGGACTGAGCTCCGCTCCGGCCGGGACTGAGACTGAGCTCCGCTCCTGCCGGGACTGAGACTGAGCGCCGCTCCTGCCGGGGCTGAGACTGAGCTCCGCTCCGCCCAGACTGAGACTGAGCTCCGCTCCTGCCCAGACTGAGACTGAGCTCCGCTCCTGCCCGGACTGAGACTGAGCTCTGCTCCTGCCCAGACTGAGACTGAGCTCCGCTCCTGCCGGGACTGGGACTGAGCTCCGCTCCTGCCCAGACTGAGACTGAGCTCCGCTCCTGCCCGGACTGAGACTGAGCTCTGCTCCTGCCCAGACTGAGACTGAGCTCCGCTCCTGCCCGGACTGAGACTGAGCTCCGCTCCTGCCCAGACTGAGACTGAGCTCCGCTCCTGCCCCGACTGAGCTCCGCTTCTGCCCGGACTGAGACTGAGCTCCGCTCCTGCCCGGACTGAGCTCCGCTCCTGCCCGGACTGAGACTGAGCTCCGCTCCTGCCCGGACTGAGACTGAGCTCCGCTCCTGCCGGGACTGGGACTGAGCTCCGCTCCTGCCGGGACTGAGACTGAGCTCCGCTCCTGCCCCGACTGAGACTGAGCTCCGCTCCTGCCCGGACTGAGCTCCGCTCATGTCCAGACTGAGTACCGCTCCTGCCCCGACTGAGACTGAGCTCCGCTCCTGCCCAGACTGAGACTGAGCTCCGCTCCTGCCGGGACTGAGACTGAGCTCCGCTCCTGCCCAGACTGAGACTCAGCTCCGCTCCTGCCCAGACTGAGCTCCGCTCCTGCCGGGACTGAGACTGAGCTCCGCTCCTGCCGGGACTGAGACTCGGCACCGCTCCTGCCCGGACTGAGACTGAGCTCCTCTCCTGCCGGGACTGAGACTGAGCTCCGCTCCTGCCCGCACTGAGACTGAGCTCCGCTCCTGCCGGGACTGAGACTGAGCTCCGCTCCTGCCCAGACTGAGCTCCGCTCCTGCCCGGACTGAGACTGAGCTCCGCTCCTGTCGGGACTGAGACTGAGCTCCGCTCCTGCCCGGACTGAGACTGAGCTCCGCTCCTGCCGGGACTGAGACTGAGCTCCGCTCCTGCCGGGACTGAGGCTGAGCTCCGCTCCTGCCGGGACTGAGACTGAGCTCCGCTCCTGCCCCGACTGAGACTGAGCTCCGCTCCTGCCCGGACTGAGACTGAGCTCAGCTCCTGCCCTGACTGAGACTGAGCTCCGCTCCTGCCGGGACTGAGACTGAGCTCCGCTCCTGCCGGGACTGAGACTGAGCTCCGCTCCTGCCCAGGCTGAGACTGAGCTCCGCTCCTGCTGGGACTGAGACTGAGCTCCGCTCCTGCCCGGACTGAGACTGAGCTCCGTTCCTGCCCGGACTGAGCTCCGCTCCGGCCGGGACTGAGACTGAGCTCCGCTCCTGCCGGGACTGAGACTGAGCGCCGCTCCTGCCGGGGCTGAGACTGAGCTCCGCTCCGCCCAGACTGAGACTGAGCTCCGCTCCTGCCCAGACTGAGACTGAGCTCCGCTCCTGCCCGGACTGAGACTGAGCTCTGCTCCTGCCCAGACTGAGACTGAGCTCCGCTCCTGCCGGGACTGGGACTGAGCTCCGCTCCTGCCGGGACTGAGACTGAGCTCCGCACCTGCCGGGACTGAGACTGAGCTCCGCTCCTGCCCGGACTGAGACTGAGCTCCGCTCCTGCCCGGACTGAGACTGAGCTCCGCTCCTGCCCAGACTGAGACTGAGCTCCGCTCCTGCCGGGACTGAGACTGAGCTCCGCTCCTGCCCGGACTGAGACTGAGCTCCGCTCCTGCCCAGATTGAGACTGAGCTCCGCCTCTGCCCAGACTGAGACTGAGCTCCGCTCCTGCCCGGACTGAGACTGAGCTCCGCTCCTGCCCAGATTGAGACTGAGCTCCGCCTCTGCCCAGACTGAGACTGAGCTCCGCTCCTGCCGGGACTGAGACTGAGCTCCGCTCCTGCCGGGACTGAGACTGAGCTCCGCTCCTGCCGGGACTGAGACTGAGCTCCGCTCCTGCCCGGACTGAGACTGAGCTCCGCTCCTGCCGGGACTGAGACTGAGCTCCGCTCCTGCCCCGACTGAGACTGAGCTCCGCTCCTGCCCGGACTGAGACTGAGCTCCTGCCCGGACTGAGACTGAGCTCCGCTCCTGCCCGGACTGAGCTCCGCTCCTGCCCGGACTGAGCTCCGCTCCTGCCCGGACTGAGACTGAGCTCCGCTCCTGCCGGGACTGAGACTGAGCTCCGCTCCTGCCGGGACTGAGACTGAGCTCCGCTCCTGCCCAGACTGAGCTCCGCTCCTGCCCGGACTGAGACTGAGCTCCGCACCTGCCGGGACTGAGACTGAGCTCCGATCCTGCCCGGACTGAGACTGAGCAGCGCTCCTGCCGGGACTGAGACTGAGCTCCGCTCCTGCCGGGACTGAGACTGAGACTGAGCTCCGCTCCTGCCGGGACTGAGACTGAGCTCCGCTCCTGCCCAGACTGAGACTGAGCTCCGCTCCTGCCCGGACTGAGACTGAGCTCCGCTCCTGCCCGGACTGAGACTGAGCAGCGCTCCTGCTGGGACTGAGACTGAGCAGCGCTCCTGCCGGGACTGAGACTGAGCTCCGCTCCTGCCCCGACTGAGCTCCGCTTCTGCCCGGACTGAGACTGAGCTCCGCTCCTGCCCAGACTGAGCTCCGCTCCTGCCCGGACTGAGACTGAGCTCCGCTCCTGCCCGGACTGAGACTGAGCTCCGCTCCTGCCGGGACTGAGACTGAGCTCCGCTCCTGCCGGGACTGAGACTGAGCTCCGCTCCTGCCCCGACTGAGACTGAGCTCCTCTCCTGCCCGGACTGAGCTCCGCTCATGTCCAGACTGAGTACCGCTCCTGCCCCGACTGAGACTGAGCTCCGCTCCTGCCCAGACTGAGACTGAGCTCCGCTCCTGCCGGGACTGAGACTGAGCTCCGCTCCTGCCCAGACTGAGACTCAGCTCCGCTCCTGCCCAGACTCAGCTCCGCTCCTGCCGGGACTGAGACTGAGCTCCGCTCCTGCCGGGACTGAGACTCGGCACCGCTCCTGCCCGGACTGAGACTGAGCTCCTCTCCTGCCGGGACTGAGACTGAGCTCCGCTCCTGCCCGCACTGAGACTGAGCTCCGCTCCTGCCGGGACTGAGACTGAGCTCCGCTCCTGCCCAGACTGAGCTCCGCTCCTGCCCGGACTGAGACTGAGCTCCGCTCCTGTCGGGACTGAGACTGAGCTCCGCTCCTGCCGGGACTGAGACTGAGCTCCGCTCCTGCCCGGACTGAGACTGAGCTCCGCTCCTGCCGGGACTGAGACTGAGCTCCGCTTCTGCCGGGACTGAGACTGAGCTCCGCTCCTGCCGGGACTGAGACTGAGCTCCGCTCCTGTCGGGACTGAGACTGAGCTCCGCTCCTGCCCGGACTGAGACTGAGCTCCGCTCCTGCCGGGACTGAGACTGAGCTCCGCTCCTGCCGGGACTGAGACTGAGCTCCGCTCCTGTCGGGACTGAGACTGAGCTCCGCTCCTGCTGGGACTGAGACTGAGCTCCGCTCCTGCCGGGACTGAGACTGAGCTCCGCTCCTGCCCGGACTGAGCTCCGCTCCTGCCCAGACTGAGACTGAGCTCCGCTCCTGCCGGGACTGAGACTGAGCTCCGCTCCTGCCGGGACTGAGACTGAGCTCCGCTCCTGCCCGGACTGAGACTGAGCTCCGCTCCTGCCGGGACTGAGACTGAGCTCCGCTCCTGCCCGGACTGAGACTGAGCTCCGCTCCTGCCCGGACTGAGCTCCGCTCCTGCCCGGACTGAGACTGAGCTCCGCTCCTGCCGGGACTGAGACTGAGCTCCGCTCCTGCCGGGACTGAGACTGAGCTCCGCTCCTGCCCGGACTGAGCTCCGCTCCTGCCCAGACTGAGCTCCGCTCCTGCCCGGACTGAGACTGAGCTCCGCACCTGCCGGGACTGAGACTGAGCTCCGCTCCTGCCCGGACTGAGACTGAGCAGCGCTCCTGCCGGGACTGAGACTGAGCTCCGCTCCTGCCGGGACTGAGACTGAGACTGAGCTCCGCTCCTGCCGGGACTGAGACTGAGCTCCGCTCCTGCCCAGACTGAGCTCCGCTCCTGCCCAGACTGAGACTGAGCTCCGCTCCTGCCCGGACTGAGACTGAGCTCCGCTCCTGCCCGGACTGAGACTGAATTCCGCTCCTGCCCAGACTGAGCTCCGCTCCTGCCCGGATTGAGACTGAGCTCCGCTCCTGCCCGGATTGAGACTGAGCTCCGCTCCTGCCCGGACTGAGACTGAGCTCCGCTCCTGCCCGGACTGAGACTGACCAGCGCTCCTGCTGGGACTGAGACTGAGCAGCGCTCCTGCCGGGACTGAGACTGTGCTCCGTACCTGCTCACTATCAGCTACATTTGTGGCTTTCAATTTTAGGCTTTTAACTTTAGAGTTTAATTTTAAATTGCTGATTTTGGCCGGTTTTCTCTGGCTGTGGGGTTCCCTGTTTCTCCCAGCAGAGCCTAAGGGTTACACATTGATGAGCTGCACGAGTAGGGAATCCCGGTGCCAGCGAACAGCGTGTGGCCGAGAAACACACGGCTGGGGGAACGGAGACCCCACCCCTTTATTTCCAGTTGGATTATTATGTTCGATATTGGTCTTGATCTTCAACACCACCCCTGAGTCTCCAGTGGGACCTGGTGAATTAAGCAACAACTTGTTAACCTGATGTGTGGAGGCACACTGGTTCCAATGGTGAGCTTAGACCAGGCAAGCAGCCTGGGCCCCCTGAGAAACCTTTATTAAAGAAAGTGAAGATGTCCCTTGCTGCAGATTTAAATGTGGACAGGCGGATGCTACAGTTTCAAACAGTCATTGATGGGCAGATGCCTGAGTAACACCTGAAGTTGTAACTTCACTTGATTCTTGCAAATGAGGTGACCCTTCACAGACTCCTGTGTGTCTGACACAGGAGAACATGGTAAGCAGCGATCCACCAGACATTGGCGACCGTTTTGTCTTTCTCCTGTTTTCATTTTAACCTTTTTTTTTGGTGATTACAAAAATTATTGTGGAATCCGTTGCTGATGTTTCTCTTGAACGATAATTCTAAACTATGAGAATTTGTTTGTGCTTATTGCAGACAGAAGGATCCAGGCTATGATAAGGCACCAACAGTACGTACTCCGCGTTCAGCAGGCGAATTTGAACAGGTTGCAGGTGGCTGAATCATGGATACCTGAAGAGGAGCGTCTGAAGATTGAGAATGAATACAGCATGATGCGTGCTAGACACTGGCGGAAAAGGGAAGGCGAGCGTTTGCCTGGACAATGGGGTGGTAAGTGTCCGGCATATCTTTCTTAAATGTCGCTGCTGGTTGCTTTCTGTATTCTATTTGACAGGGAGCTTATAGATGGTCATGTGACAATACTGTGACACGGTATTCAGGAAGGACAAACAAAAAGGAAAAGGTGGTGGAGTAGCCTTGTTCGTAAAGGAGGAAATCAATACAATATTGAGGAAGGATATTGGCTCATTTGTATTGGAGGAGATAGGAAACATCAAGGGGCAGAAAGCATTGGGCGCGATGTACCAGCTGTTCACGCTGGCGGGATATTCCAGTCCCATGCTGGCGCACAGGTTTGACGGCGGTGCGGTTGGTAAATCCCGCTGGCAGGCTGCCTCTCCCACTGAAAAACACGCGCAGGTTGGTCGGTAAATCCCGCCCATTATTGGGGCTTGTCTATAGGCCCCCAAACATTAGTGGAGATGTGAGGGAAGGCATTAAACAAGAAATCAGAAATGCGTGCAATGAGGGTACACCTGTAATCATACATGACTTTAATTTACATATAGATTGGACAAACCAAACTAGCAATGGTAAAGTGGAGGAGGAGTTCCTGGAGTGTGTACGTGGTGGACTTTCCGACCATTACTTTGAGGAACCAACCAGAGGACAGGCTATTGTAGACTGGGTACTGTGCCATGTGAAAGGATTACTAACAGCCTTGTTGGGCAAGGTCCCTTAGTGAACAGCAACCATAATATGGTAGAATTCTTCACTATGGTGGAGAGTGAAGTCATCAAATCAGAAACTTGGGTCATAAATCTAAATAAAGGCAACTATGAGGATGTGAGACACGAATTGATAAAGATAGATTTGGGAACCTCACTAAAGGGGCTGACGGTGGAGAGACAATCGTTGATATTTAAAGAATGTGTGAATGAATTATAACAATTACTCTTTCTTGTCTGGTGCCGAAATAGAAGAGGAAAGATGTTTCAGCCATGTCTTACAAAGGAAATTAGGGCTAATATTAAATCCAAAGAGGAGGCATATACGCTTGCCAGAAAAAGCAGCAAGCCTGAGGATTGAGAACATTTAGAATTATCAAGAGAGGACACAAATTGGATCAAGAGGGGAAAATAGAGCATGAGAGTAAAATAATAGGAGACATAGAAACCAACAGTAAAAGCTTCCAGAAATATGTGAACTGTGTTATGGGAGCGGCGTTTTCAGAACCTCAGAACCCCAAAATGTATCATGGAGTTCAACCAATCTCTCCCTTTAATGTATTGTTGCTTTTGAAGCACACGGCTTGGTCTCCAGGTGTGGTATTACAGTTATGGACACAGGAGTTTTTAAACACAAAACAATGTTTATTCCATGAATTCAACTTAACCTTTTAAATACACATTGGATTACTTAACACCCCTTACTTCAAATATAACCCCGAAAATAATACAACACTAAATAATCCCTCAAAATGTTCCTTCAAACCTCCAAAAGACTTAACACCATTAAACAGAAACACATCAGGTTAAAGACATTAACTATTATGAGTTTAAATCACTGGGCTAATGGGAAGATTCTTGGTAGTGTGGATGAGCAGAGAGATCTCGATGTCCATGTACATAGATCCCTGAAAGTTGCCACCCAGGTTGAGAGGGTTTTTAAGAAGGCATACGGTGTGTTAGCTTTTATTGGTAGAGGGATTGAGTTTTGGAGCCATGAGGTCATGTTGCAGCTGTACAAAACTCTGGTGCAGCCGCATTTGGAGTATTGCGTGCAGTTCTGGTCACTGCATTATAGGAAGTATGTGGAAGCATTGGAAAGGGTGCAGGGGAGATTTACCAGAATGTTGCCTGGTATGGAGGGAAGATCTTATGAGGGAAGGCTGAGGGACCTGAAGCTGTTTTCATTAGAGAGAAGAGGGTTAAGAGGTGACTTAATTGAGGCATACAAGATGATCAGAGGATTAGATAGGGTGGACAGTGAGAGCCTTTTTCCTCGGATGGTGATGTCTAGCATGAGGGGACATAGCTTTAAATTGAGGGGAGATAGATATAGGATATATGTCAGAGGTAGGTTCTTTACTCAGAGAGTAGTAAAGGCGTGGAATGCCCTGCCTGCAGCAGTAGTGGACTCGCCAACACTAAGGGCATTCAAATGGTAATTGGATAGGCATATGGACGAAAAGGGAATAGTGTAGATGGGCTTTAGAGTGGTTTCACAGGTCGGTGCAACATCGAGGGCCGAAGGGCCTGTACTGCGCTGGAATGTTCTATGTTCTATGTTCAAATGATTTAGAGATAGTCTTTCCTGGCAGAGATCACAGCAGATCGAGCTCACTGCAAACACAGACACACCCAAGCTCTTTTTCTCCATGCAGCTCTCAGCAAACCAGCCAGGCACTTTTCAGCTGCTCTCTAAAACTGAAACTAAAAGCAGAAGTGAGCTCAGCTCAGCTCCCCCCACCCTCTGACATCACTTCAGTAATATGAGCTGCTCATTTCTTAAAGGTACATTGCTCAAACATCCATTTCTTAAAGGTACATTGCTTAAACATCCATTTCTTAAAGGTACATTGCTTAAACATCCATTTCTTAAAGGTACATTGCTTAAACATCCATTTCTTAAAGGTACGCTCACATGACAACAGAAAAATATTAGAAAAGATAAATGTAGGTCCCTTACAGTCAGAAGCTGGGGAAATGATAATGGGGAACAAAGAAAGGGCAGCGGAATTGAACACATAGTTTGATTATGTCTTCAAAAAGAGGGTGCATAACCTCCAGAAACAAAAGCAAATTACTGCGGACGCTGGAATCTGAAACCAAAGTGAAAATGCTGGTAAATCTCAGCAGGTCCAGCAGCACCTGTAGGGAGAGAAAAGAGAGAACGTTTCGAGTCCAGAAGGCCCTTTGTCAAATCTCCAGAAATGTTTGGGAACTCAGGGGCCAGTGAGAGTGTGGAATTGAAGGAAATCCGAATTGGTAAGAGAAGATTGCTGGGGAAACTAATGGGGTTGAAGGTTGGCGTATCACCTTTCCGACAATCTGCATCCCAGAGTATTAAAGGAAGTAGCCTTGGAAATATTGGATGCATTGGTGGTCATCTCCCAAAATTCTAGCGACTCTGGAGCAGTTCCTATGGATTGGAGGGTGACAAATGGAACCCCACTATTTAATAAGGGAGGGAGAGAACAAAAGAGAGAATTACAGGCCGTTCGATTGATATCAGTCGTGGGGAAGATGCTCGAGTCTATTATAATACGTGTTAACGGAACATCTGTAAAGCATCACCAGGAATGGGCAAAGTCCACTTGGAGGAATGGGTCTTCCCATGGGTCTGCTGGTCTATCCAGTTACATCCACATTTAGGAGAAATGTGCTGTGGATTCACCAGGATGATGCTGGGGCGGGATTCTCTGTTGCCTGATGCCGAAATCGTAATCAGCGATCAGGCGGAGAATCGATTCCAACGCCGGAATCGGGGTTACATAGAACATAGAACATAGAACACTACAGCGCAGTACGGGCCCTTCGGCCCTCGATGTTGCGCCGACCTGTGAAACCATCTGCAGCCTATTTGACCTACACTATTCCATTTTCATCCATATGTCTATCCAGTGACCACTTAAATGCCCTTAAAGTTGGTGAGTCTACTACTGTTGCAGGCAGGGCGTTCCACACCCCTACTACTCTCTGAGTAAAGAAACTGCCTCTGACATCTGTCCTATATCTACCACCCCTCAATTTAAAGCTATGTCCCCTCATGTTGGTCATCACCATCCGAGGAAAGAGACTCTCACTGTCCACCCTATCTAACCCTCTGACTATCTTATATGTCTCTATTAAGTTACCTCTCAGCCTTCTCCTCTCTAACAAAAACAACCTCAAGTCCCTGAGCCTTTCCTCGTAAGACCTTCCCTCCATACCAGGCAACATCCTAGTAAATCTCCTCTGAACCCTTTCCAAAGCTTCCACATCCTTCCTATAATGTGGTGACCAGAACTGCACACAGTACTCCAGGAGCGGCCGCACCAGAGTTATGTACAGCTGCAGCATGACCTTGTGGCTCCGAAACTCAATCCCCCTGCTGATAAAGGCTAGCACACCAAATGCCTTCTTAACAGCCCTATTAACCTGAGTGGCAACTTTCAGGGATTTATATACCTGGATGCCGACATCTCTCTGTTCATCTACACTACCAAGAATCTTGCCATTAGCCCAGTACTCTGCATTCCTGTTACTCCTTCCAAAGTGAACCACCTCACACTTTTCCGCATTAAACTCCATCTGCCACCTCTCAGCCCAGCTCTGCAGCTTATCTATGTCCCTCTGTATCCTATAACATCCTTCAGCACTATCCACAACTCCACCGACCTTCGTGTCATCTGCAAATTTACTAACCCATCCTTCTACACCCTCTTCCAGGTCATTTTAAAAAATGACAAGCAACAGTGGCCCCAAAACAGATCCTTGCGGTACACCACTAGTAACTGAACTCCAGGATGAACATTTGCCATCAACCACCACCCTCTGTCTTCTTTCAGCTAGCCAATTACTGATCCAAACCGCTAAATCACCTTCAATCCCATACTTCCTTATTTTCTGCAATAGCCTACCGTGGGGAACCTTATCAAACGCCTTACTGAAATCCATATACACCACATCAACTGCTTTACCCTCATCCACCTGTTTGGTCACCTTCTCAAAAAACTCAATAAGGTTTGTAAGGCATGACCTACCCTTCACAAAACCGTGTTGACTATCGCTAATCAACTTGTTCTTTTCAAGATGATTATAAACCCTACCTCTTATAACCTTTTCCAACATTTTACCCACAACCGAAGTAAGGCTCACAGGTCTATAATTACCAGGGTTGTCTCTACTCCCCTTCTTGAACAAGGGGACAACATTTGCTATCCTCCAGCCTTCCGGCACTATTCCTGTCAACAAAGACGACATAAAGATCAAGGACAAAGGCTCTGCAATCTCCTCCCTGGCTTCCCAGAGAATCCTAGGATAAATCCCATCTGGCCCAGGGGACTTATCTATTTTTACATTTTCCAAAATTGCTAACACCTCCTCCTTGTGAACCTCAATTCCATCTAGCCCGGTCGACTGAACCTGAGTATTCTCCTCGACAACATTGTCTTTCTCCAGTGTAAACACTGACGAAAAATATCCATTTAACGCTTCCCCTATCTCCTCTGATTCCACACACAACTTTTCACTACTATCCTTGATTGGCCCTAATCTTACTCTAGTCATTCTTTTGTTCCTGACATACCTATAGAAAGCCTTAGGGTTTTCCTTGATCCGATCCGCCAACGACTTTTCGTGTCCTCTCCTCGCTCTTCTTAACTCTCCCTTTAGGTCCTTCTTGTAACTCTCAAGTGCCCTAACTGAGCCTTCATGTCTCCAACATGGGTTGGCACCAGTATGATGCCGGTTGGCGATTCTCTGCCCCCTCCAAACCGGCGTCATTGTGACGTGCGTTGCGTGCATTCGCAATGCTGTTGCCACCTCTTCGGCTGGCCACTCACGATGATTCACTCCTGATGGGCTGAGTTCCCGACAGCGCAGGACATGTGTGGTCTGAGCCGGTGTGCTGGCTGCCGGCTGTGTACAGCGTCGCTACACTGGCCCTTAAGTGTTACATTACGATGAGAGATTACACAGTTTAGGCTTTTACACCCTGGAACTTCGAAGATTAAGAGAAAACGTCGCAAAATTACAACGCATTCCCATACACAAAATATCTTCTGCAAATGACAATCTATGCAAGATCAATTGTTCATTTTAATTCTGTGAAGAATGATGTTTGTGAACTATAGCGGTTAATGGGTATGAGACAACGGGGGGTATATATGGATGCGGCATGATCTCATTAACTGACAGAACAGGGCTGAATGGCCTACTTCCCTTAACCTCCAATCTGCTGATATCGAGGGCGGGATTCTCTGTTTTGGAGCCGGTGTGAAAACAGTGGTATTTTACGCCAGGAAAACTGGGACAGAACAGCCACCAATTCCCCGTTTTGCTGGGGCCTAGTAGGGAGGCAGATTAGAGATGGCAGCTCTAGCTGACGATACGGCCCTGAGCATTTCCGGTTTCGTGGCTGGGCACGTGCACGGCGGCGACCTGCAGCGGCTGCACAGTGCTCCCTGGTGGACTCAGCCCGAGAAACCGGACCGCACAATTAGTGCCCCCCTTTAGCTGCTCGCCCGCCCTGGACCGCCCGGCCACAGTGCCCCCAGCCCCCAATGGAACCCCCACTGCCCACGGATCAGCCATCCTGCGACCGTGGCGACACCGGGCTGACCCCGCAGCCGCCACGCGGGCTTCCCGGACGGCGTGAGTACACGTACCCCACGTCGCGGGGAACTCGGCCGTTCGGGGGCGGGGCATCGCGGGGCGGGTCTCAGAGGCCATGGATAATCAATGCGGCATCTCCTAGACTTTGACAAAGGGTCATCTGGACTCGAAACGTTAGCTCTTTTCTCTCCCTACAGATGCTGCTGGACCTGCTGAGATTTTCCAGCATTTTCAGATTCCAGCATCCGCAGTAATTTGCTTTTATTAATATGCATCAACATCTCTGTAGGAAATTCCTTTTACAGTTTTACCACTGAATAACTATTAGTCAGCATTATTGTGTTTATATTTTGCCGACAATAGTCATCATTTATCGATATTGGGTGATTGCAAGCTTTGCACTAATTATTTTCATTTCTTCTTCATCTAGCATGGAAGGCAAAAACTGAATCTCCAAAACGGCGGAAAGCAAAAAGAATCACCGGTGGTAAGTTTAGACTGAAGAAGTTCCTCAATAATATTTCACCTGTCATTTAGAAAAAAGCAAACTTTCCTTCTTTTTTCATTCCATTGAAGGGCACGTTAAATAACCGTAAGGTAGAAAGCAAGAGAGATGTTGTTTGTTCTGTGACAGTTTCCTAATCTATTTCTCCTTAAATGTGATGTGGAGATGCCGGCGTTGGACTGGGGTGAGCACAGTAAGAAGTCTTCCAACACCAGGTTAAAGTCCAACGTGTTCGTTTCAAACACAAGCTTTCGGAGCACTAATCCTTCACCTGAAGAAGGAGCCGTGCTCCGAAAGCTGGTGTTTGAAACAAACACGTTGGACTTTAACCTGGTGCTGTAAGACTTCTTACTGCCCTTAAGTGTGGACATGCTAGGGTGGTATGTGGCGCAGTGTTTAGCACTGGGACCGCGGCGCTGAGGACCCGGGTTCAAATCCCAGCCCTGGATCACTGTCCGTGTGGAGTTTGCACATTCTCCCCATGTCTGCGTGGGTTTCACCCCCACAACCCAAAAGATGTGCAGGGTAGGTCCCCCATAACCTAAAGATGTGCAGGGTAGGTGGATTGGCCGTATCTTTTTATTAAAACAGTAAAAAATATATACAAGGCCAAACGGCGCAAACACTAATTTTGTGTTGGAGAAACAGCACCCTCCCCTCAGTACCAATGTACGGGGGGGGGGGGATATTCAGATTATTAAAACAGTTCACAACACATTTCTACAAAAAACAAATGGTACAAGCGCGAAACTTTGCGCTGGAGAGACCACCCCCACCTCTGTACCAACAGAAGGGAAAGGAAGGGGGTGGTAGGGAATGAGGGGAAAGGAGGATGGTGGGGAGGGAGGGAGTTTGGATGTTGCTGGAGGGGGGGGGGGGGCAATTGGACAGTGTCTGAACTATCTACGGAGGCAGAAAAATAAAAGAACCTTCAATTGTGATATGACGCTAAGTTGCCCCTTAATTGGAGAAAAAATAATTGTGTACTCTGAATTTATAAGGAAAACGTGTGAGTATAGAAAAATACAGCACAGAACAGGCCCTTCGGCCCACGATGTTGTGCCGAACTTTTGTCCCAGATTAAGAACAAATTAATCTACGCCCCATCATTCTACCGTAATCCATGTACCTATTCAATAGCCGCATGAAGGTCCCTAATGTTTCCGATTCAACTACTTCCACAGGCAGTGCATTCCATGCCCCCACTACTCTCTGGATAAAGAACCTACCTCTGACATCCCCCCTATATCTTCCACCATTCACCTTAAATTTATGTCCCCTTGTAATGGTTTGTTCCACCCGGGGAAAAAGTCTCTGACTGTCTACTCTATCTATTCCCCTGATCATCTTGTAAACCTCTATCAAGTCGCCCCACACCCTTCTGCGTTCTAATGAGTTCAACTAAGCTCTAGTTGAGGTTAAGCTCCGAAAGTGATAATGTTTAGATTCTCTTTTCCCGCTGGCAGCGTACCCCGCCCGTGGGTTTACCGACGGAGTGGGGTGGCTTCGGTGGGAAATCCCATTGACAAGCGGCGGGAAGAGAGAATTGCACTGCCAGAAAACAGCGCACCGCAGAGAAACACGTGGATATGGGACCGGAGAATTCACCCTACACTTTACATCTGGACTAATTATACTAGTTGTCAGTGATGGATTGGAGTACGCTATTTTACTTTATATTTATTATTGATACATCCGACATGTACAAGAAGGTACACAGATATTTTCAACATCAGACAAGGCAGCAGTGATAAGTAGCCTATCAGCTATTTCTACCCCGGGATGGGCTTGGCACCAGTGCACCAGTACCATCTTGTTGGCTGGGATGGTGTGTGTGTGTGTGGGGAACGTGTATATGCGGCTGCAGCTTACCAGCCTCCTCAGTGTCAATTGCGAATCCGGCGAATTCTGCACCGTTTCTCATTGGAATTCATTGTGTTCCACGTGTGCCAGTGCGAGCTCCTTGTCACTGAATCAGTCCCGGTGTGTCGCCAGTTTTGCTGTCGTACAACTCCGCTAATCCTGCCCCAGGGCCAACACTTGATAAGACCATAAGACATAGGAGAAGAATTAGGACACTCGTCCCATCAAGTCTGCTCCACCATTCAATCATGGCTAATATTTTTCTCATCCTGGTTTAGCTCACTGGGCTAAATCGCTGGCTTTGAAAGCAGACCAAGGCAGGCCAGCAGCACGGTTCGATTCCTGTACCAGCCTCCCCAGAGAGGCGCCGGAATGGGGCAACTAGGGGCTTTTCACAGTAACTTCATTGAAGCCTACTTGAAATGAAATGAATGAAAATCGCTTATTGTCACGAGTAGGCTTCAATGAAGTTACTGTGAAAAGCCCCTAGTCGCCACATTCCGGCGCCTGTCCGGGGAGGCTGTTCTGGGAATTGAACCGTGCTGCTGACCTGCTTGGTCTGCTTTAAAAGCCAGCGATTTAGCTGAGTGAGCTAAACCAGCCCCTAAATGAAAATCGCTTATTGTCACGAGTAGGCTTCAAATGAAGTTACTGTGAAAAGCCCCTAGTCGCCACATTCCAGCGCCTGTTCGGGGAGGCTGTTATGGGAATTGAACCGTGCTGCTGGCTTGCCTTGGTCTGCTTTCAAAGCCAGCGATTTAGCCCAGTGAGCTACTTGTGACAATAAGCGATTTTCATTTCATTTCATTTCATTTCCTGCCTTCTCCCCATAACCCCTGATCCCCTTATTGATTTGGCCTCCACAGCCTCCTGCGGCAAAGAGTTCCACAGATTCACCACCCTCTGGCTGAAAAAGTTCCTCTTCATCTTTGTTTCAAAGGATCATCCCTTTAGTCTGAGATGGTGTTGCCTAGTTTTTCCGACAAGTGGAAACATCTTCTCCACGTCCACTCTATCCAAGCCTTGCAGTATCCTGTAAGTTTCAATCAGATCCCCCCCTCATCCTAAATTCCGAGTACAGACCCAGAGTCCTCATACGACAAGCTCTTCATTCCAGGGATCCTTTCCAAGGCCAGCACATCCTTCCTTAGATACGGGGCCCAAAACTGCTCATAATACCCCAAATGGGGTCCGACCAGAGCCTTATACAGCCTCAGAAGTACATCCCTGGTCTTGTATTCTAGCCCTCTCAACATGAATGCTAACATTGCATTTGCCTTCCTAATTGCCGGCTGAACTTGCACATTAACCTGAAGTGAATCATGAACCAGGAACCCCAGGCCCCTTTATGCTTCAGTTTCCTAAGCATTTCCCCGTTTAGAAAATAGTTTATGCCTCCATTTCTTCTTCCAAAGTGCAAAACACTTTTCCACATTGTATTCCACCTGCCATTTCTTTGCCCACTCTCCTAGCCTGTCCAAGTCCTTCTGCAGCCCCCCTTGCTTCCTCAATACTACCTGTCCCTCTACAGATCTTTGTATCATCTGCAAATGTAGCAACAGCGCCTTCAGTTCCTTCTTCCAGATCATTTATGTATATAACCCGACGAGACGTCTCCCCTAAGCTCCAAGAAGAAGACTCGCAAGGGTGTTGCACATGTGGTTCAGTAACTGTGACGGCCGGGGGTGCCAGAATCAATATCAAATGCATCGCCCTGTTCGGGAGACACAACTACCCCGAGCCAGGGGTTTACATTTAGCCCAGCCCAATGAGGGTGGTTGGATGCAACTAAATTGCATTACGGCAACAAAAGTAGCCGCAATGAAGATAACCCTCCAAAAGAATGACCACCTCTCGGATATGGAAAATGACACATGGGCTGCTGTCTTTGTCATTGGACGCCAGACATTTTGTAAAAATGTGTTTAGGGATCCAGCACCTGGAGCCAAAAGAAACAAAGGCATGGCTGATGATGTAAACCGGAGAACCAGCAATTATTGTACCCATGGACAACAATCAGTTTGACTGTCAGTGGTAGTGGTGCAGGGGCCTGGACCCACTCGTCTGGGCCATGACTGGTTACACAGACGCTGCCTAAACTGGCAACAGATCTTTAGAATGGGTGCAGGCGGATTGTATGAGGTCCTGGGAAAATAACTAAAGTCTTCCAGGAAGGTCCGGGGAAAATAAAGGGTGCCACGGCTAATGTTTACATTGACCCAGATATCCAACCGAAGTATTTCAGGGCCTGTCCAGTCTCACCCTGCTGTCAAATGCGGACAATGAGCTGAGCTGGCTCGAGTACCTGGGGATTATTCTCGCAGTTCAATTCACGGAATGGGCAGCATCAGTGGTCCCCGTGATGAAGCCGGACAAGACTATCCGCTGTGTTGGTGGCTATAAAATGACGGTCAATAATGCCTCCTGTTTGGACCAGTTCCCCATGCCAAGTGCGGAAGACCTATACGTGAATTTGGCTGGGAGCCATTCCTTCTCGAAGTTGGGTATGAGCCATGCATAACTACAGCTCGAGTTCGACAAGGTGTCCAGAAAATATGTAACCACCAGTACCCACAAGGGATCGTGAGAGTACACCAGGCTCCCATTTGGGGTATGGTCTGCATGTGCACTTTTCCAACGGGTTCTGGAAAGCATTTGGTCTTTGAAAAGAAAAATTCCAATTAAGGGGCAATTTAGCACGGCCAATCCACCTACGCTGCACATCTTTGGGTTGTGGGGGTGAGACCCACACAGACATGGGGAGAATGTGCAAACTTCACACTGGCAGTGACCCGGGGCCGGGATCGAACCTGGGTTCTCACCGCCACTCTGCTGCCCCATGGAAAGCACTCTTCAAGAGCTCCCATGGTGGCTGTCTGCCTGGATAATGTGCGGATTACAGGAGCCTCCGAGAATGAAAACCTAGATTACCTAGAAGAAGTCTTCTGTCAATTCTTGGAAGCAGGTGTCCGCTTGAAAAGAGACAAGTACGTCTTCCAGGCAAGAGAAGTTATGAGTGTGATTCTCTGCTCCCCACGCCGGGTGGGAGAATCGCGGGAGGGCCGGGCGACTCACGACACGCCTCCCTGGAACCCCCCGCGATTCCCCCACTCCCCGCTCGGAGAATCGCTGCTCACCGTTTTTCACGGCGACCGGCGGTTCCCCGGCCCAGATGGGCCAAGCGGCCTGCCGTTCCTGACCTGCTCACGCCGGCAGCAACCACACCTGGTCGCTGCCGTCGTGAACATGGCGCCAAAGGTTCGTTTGTGGCTTGTGGGGGGCGGAGAGGGGAGTGAGCACCATGGCCGTGCTCGGGAGGGGACTGGCCCAGAATCGGTGCCCACCGATCGTCGGGCCGGCGTCTCCAAGAGACACACTCTTTCCCCTCTGCCGCCAGAAAGATCAAGCCGCCATGTCTTGCGGGGCAGCGGAGGGGAAGACGGCAACCGCGCATGCGCGGCTGACGTCACTTAGGCGCCGCCGTCACGTCATTCTCGGCACTCCACCTTGACGCAAGCGTCAAGGCCCGGCGGCCAAGATTTACGGAGCGCCACTCCTAGCCCCCCCCCCCCCGGGGTCGGTGGTGAATAGGGTGCGAGGAGCGGCCTCCGAGGCCGTCGTGAAACTCGGCCGAGTTCACGACGGACTTCCCGTGCCGCGCGGGAGCGGAGAATTCCGCCCTCTATACCTGGGATACATGACAAAGACAGGAGCACCCAGTAGAAGAGAAAGTCCGAGCCATAAAGAAGGCCGCAACACCAGAGAATACAACAGAGCTGAAGTCATTCCTGGGGCAATCTTTGTATCCGTTGCCCTTGAAAGTTGATGCATTCACATAACTATACAATACAATCTGAGTTAACTTAATGACTAGCAGCCCCATCTATTATGCAAAACTTATTCAAAATCTAGCAACCATACTCGTGCCTCCACATCTGCTCTTAAGGAAGCACCAGAAATGGGCCTGGAAAATACCACAAGAAGGAGCATTTGCCAAAGTAAAATGGCAGATGTCTTGTGTGCATAGCCATCAGTGTAGTTAACTGTTGTAGTGTATTATAGTCCTTCTTGTTGTGTGTTGTTTTTATTCTTAATAAATATTTGTATTAATTGTTCACACAACAATTGCCCTATTTCTCTCTAGTTCATATCTTTTTCTCACAGTGTACCAAATTGAAAATATACACCACTAAGAACTGGTATTGCAAATTATTCTTCTGGGCCTGGGATACTTTTCCATTTGAAATGAAATGAAAATCGCTTATCGTCACAAGTAGGCTTCAAATGAAGTTACTGTGAAAAGCCCCTAGTCGCCACATTCCGGCACCTGTTTGGGGAGGCCGAGACGGGAATTGAACCATGCTGCTGGCCTGCCTTGGTCTGCTTTCAAAGCCAGCGATTTAGCCCTGTGCTAAACCAGCCCCTTCAACATCATTTAACGTCATGATTTAGAACGTAGAACATTACAGCGCAGTACAGGCCCTTCTGCCCTCGATGTTGCGCCGACCTGTGAAACCCCTCTAAAGCCCATCTGCACTATTCCCTTATCATCCATATGTCTATCCAATGACCATTTGAATGCGTTTAGTGTTGGCGAGTCCACTACTGTTGCAGGCAGGGCATTCCACGCCCTTACTACTCTCTGAGTAAAGAACCTACCTCTGACATCTGTCCTATATCTATCTCCCCTCAATTTAAAGCTATGTCCCCTCGTGTTGGTCATCACCATCCGAGGAAAAAGGCTCTCACTGTCCACCCTATCTAATCCTCTGATCATCTTGTATGCCTCAATTAACATAGAACAGTACAGCACAGAACAGGCCCTTCGGCCCTCGATGTTGTGCCGAGCAATGATCACCCTACTTAAACCCACGTAACCCGTATCCCAACAATACCCCCATTAACCTTACACTACGGGCAATTTAGAATGGCCAATCCACCTAACCCGCACATCTTTGGACTGTGGGAGGAAACCGGAGCACCCGGAGGAAACCCACGCACACACAGGGAGGACGTGCAGACTCCACACAGACAGTGACCCAGCCGGGAATCGAACCTGGGACCCTGGAGCTGTGAAGCATTGATGCTAACCACCATGCTACCGTGAGGCCCCTAATTAAGTCACCTCTTAACCTTCTTCTCTCTAACGAAAACAGCCTCAAGTCCCTCAGCCTTTCCTCATAAGATCTTCCCTCCATACCAGGCAACATTCAGGGTAAATCTCCTCTGCACCCTTTCCAATGCTTCCACATCCTTCCGATAATGCGGCGACCAGAACTGCACGCAATACTCCAACTGCGGCCGCACCACAGTTTTGTACAGCTGCAACATGACCTCATGGCTCCGAAACTCAATTCCTCTACCAATAAAAGCTAACACACCGTACGCCTTCTGAACATCAGCGGGGGTGGGATTCTTAACAATACCAATAAGATTTCTGGAAACGCTAAATATTTCTTTCGTCTCTCCTAGTTAATAAGAACCCAATGGTTAAAATGTGGAGGAAAAAGATCTCCAGTTCGCCGGATTGGCCACGGCGTGTTATCGATTTGATGCCCGATGAAGATGGAGGAACATGTCGTGAGTAAAAAGTTTATAGCAAATTTTAGGTTCCATGTAGATGCGTAAACTCAGGTGGATGCTGGAAATGTGTTTTGGGGGGAAAATGACTGGACATTTTCCTCCATATGTTTTGTCAGAAAATAGATATTAACCTTCTAATAAACCAGTTAGTTCATCATTATTTCACGTTGTGGGATGAATTTCTGTTATGCCTCCCGAATAACCCCCAAAAACTCCTGCCATTGCTGTTCCACTGTCTTCCCTGCTAGGCTCCCTTTCCAATCAACTCTGGTGTTAGCTCCTCCCGTCTATCATATTGTGGTCACTGCTCCCTCAGGGTTCCTTCACCTTAAGTTCCCTAATCAAGTCTGCCTCATTACACATCACCAAATCCAGAATTGCCTGTTCCCTAGTTGGCTCTGTCACAAACTGCTCCAAAAAACCATCTCTTAGACATTCCACAAATTCCTTTTCTTGGGATCCACTACCAACCTGATTTTCCCAGTCTACCTACATATTGAAGTCCCCCATGATTATTATAATATTGCCTTTTTGATACACCTGTTCTATCTCCTGATTTATTTTCTGCCTCACATCCTGACTACTGCTCGGGGGCCTGTACATAACTCCCATCAGGGTCTTTTTACCTTTGCGATTCCTCAACTCTACCCACAGACATTCTATGCCTTCTGATCCTATATCGCTCCTTGCTATCGATTTAACTTCATTCCTTACTAACAATGCAGCCCCGCCCCCTTTGCCCATCTGCCTGTCCTTTCGATAGGACAAATATCCCTGGATATTTAGATCCCAGCCCTGATCTCCTTGCAGCCACGTCTCTGTGATGCCCACAACATCGTACCGGCCAATTTCAATGTGCGCAACAAGCTCATTGACCTTGTTCCGTATACTGCGCGCATTTAGGTGCAACACCCTCAATCCTGCATTGACCACCTTCCTCCTCACACTTGTCACCTTTTTTTTTGCTCTGCCTGCGGTCTCAGAGACAGGCAAAGAGGTCATTGTGCTGACCAGACGAGTCAAGCATGTGCCTGAGATTGGCATCAGATTCCAGGAGGAGGACAATGGGATGCACTGAGGACTGTCCTGGACAAGTCCCCTCCATCATTGCTATTCTTCACTCGTACACTTCCGGCTGACATTTCACAGCTCACTCATATTGCTCTGATGTTTGAGGTGTGTGAATACGCCTCGAGGGAATGTATGTTTCAAGCTGAGGTGCTACCGAGAGGAAGTCCTCCTGGCATCAGACACAAGTGCTGCATCCTCACAAATTCATCGACCACCCCACAGGAGCCTAGCAGGGAAGACAGTGGAACAGCAACGGCAGGGGTTTTGGGCGGTTATTCGGGAGTCACAACAGAAATTCTTATGGTCTGATACAGCACGCATGGGCATGTGCATGGTCAAGAATAGGGTATTAGCTGCATATCTTCAATCTGGCAAGGCTTCTCAAGGAGATCCATCATGACCAAGACAGCCACACGTGAAGTGTTACATCAATGATGTGATATAAACATGGAACGAGGGAGCCAGTAAAATGGCCCTGGTGGGGCTGCACTCTCAGATTACTCCGTCGGCTGTGGCACATTCCCCAAAATGACACTCTCATCCAGCGGTTTTATTTCGAGTTCCGGATTGGCATTAATCCTAATGCTACAATGGAGGCGGGCTACCTGGGAATGATGAGATCGTGCATTTGGCTGCATGATATTGAGATGCTTTTTCTGAGAGACAACCAATATGAACTCATGGCCAATCCTTGCCCTTGTGAAGGCAAAATGATCAGACATGAAACCCTCAGGGGCACACATCTCTGCTTACAAGGAGCACTGAACTGACTCATCACATACTTGGCCCTATCCCACTGCTCCTTGCCACTCTCTGAGAAGCAACGGTGTGCAATTCTCACGCATGCCCACAGGCTGTTGTGGCATTCAGTGATCAGCCAGCACAGTGGTTAGCATTGTTGCTTCACAGCGCCAGGGACTCGGGTTCGATTCCCGACTTGGGTCACTGTCCGTGCGGAGTCTGCACGTCCTCCCCGTGTCTGCGTGGGTTTCCTCCGGGTGCTCCGGTTTCCTCCCCCAGGTCCCGAAAGACGTGCTGTCAGGTGAATTGGATATTCCCAATTCTCCCTCTGTACCCGAACAGGCGCCGGAATGTGGCGACTCGGGGATTTTCGCAGTAACTTCACTGCAGTGTTAATGTAAGCCTACTGGTGATAATAAAGATTATTCTTATTATAAGTGTTGCAGTTGATGTGCAAAGATTGACATTTCTTACCTTAATCCAACAGCGAAGCAGGGAAACAAAGAAGCAGCACGATGTAAGTTCAATCGTGAAGAAATGTGTGAATTGGTATTCAAGAATCATTTTTGCAAACACATTCATAGTCCGTTATCACTGAGGAATCCCAAAGATTGATTTGCATGTTTCTTGTTTTCTATCAACAGTAAAGCTCCTCCAGGAAGAACAAGAACGATGTAAGATTGAAAAGATATACATTTGATAGTTGTGAACTTATTTTAATGCGTAAAACCATTACTGTATTGAAGTGTCGTGGAATGATGTACCAAAATTTACCCCAAGTATTTCTTCTTCTCCACCAACAGTGAGAGAAATCGACAGGGAACAAGGCAAGTTCTAGAATAAGGACAGATGTAATTTGATGTTCTGGAACATTGCATCGGGCAATAGGTCAGAGCAATAAATGTTGATGCGCTATAGCGTGCTACAAGAGCACTACAAATGGATTAGTACAAGACTCCTGGTAATGGAATGAGGGTCAGGGAAAAGGCACTGCACTTGGTGGAGTACAGGTGGATCACAGCACTGATACCCAAAAATGGGTTAGCAGGATGTTCTGTTAGCTGTGTGACAAAGTTCAAGCCAGTCACAGAAGGGGATGATGCACACCATTGTACAAAGCAATGGTGCACGTCATCCTGATCTACCACATGTGTTCTGTTGTGAAGCCACCTAATATAAACTGTTTTCTGCCTACTTGTTACATTAGAACATAGAACGATACAGCGATACATTGAAATGCATGTTTTAGTCTCTTCGCGACATGTTGTTTTTGCTATTGACTCATATTTCTGTCAACAGCACAATTGGCAGAAGAAGAAAGGGAGTTCCTCAGACAACGTAAGTATTCAGAAGGCAAGGAATTGAACTGGTGCATATTCAAGCTGTTAAGATAAGATTCAGTTGAAAGTTTTAAGGCAGGCATTGCAATCTTAAGGTTCTACTGAAAAGTCTTTATGCTATTGCATTTATACCATCATTAGGCTTGTATCAACTTTCAGCAATTAGCACTGTTCTGTCTGCACGAAGTAGAGCCACAGAAGATGGTGGTGCATGACATACCTGGCTTTCGGAGCACTGCTCCTTCCTCAGGTGAATGAAGATGTATGTTTCAGGGACATATATATAGACAAAGTCAGAGATGCCGGACAATGCTTAGAATGCGAGCATTTGCAGGTAATTAAGTCTTTACAGAGCCAGAGAGAGGGGTAACCCCAGGTTAAAGAGGTGTGAATTGTCTCAAGCCAGGACAGTTGGTAGGATTTCACAAGCCCAGGCAAGATGGTGGGGGATGAATGTAATGCGACATGAATCCCAGGTCCCGGTTGAGGCCGTACTCATGTGTGCGGAACTTGGCTATAAGTTTCTGCTCGGCGATTTTGCATTGTCCCACGTCCTGAAGGCCGCCTTGGAGAACGCTTACCCAGAGATCAGAGGCTGAATGCCCTCGACTGCTGAAGTGTTCCCCGACTGGAAGGGAACATTCCTGCCTGGCGATTGTTGCGCCTTTTCATTCACCTGAGAAAGGAGCAGTGCTCCGAAAGCTAGTGTTTGAAACAAACCTGTTGGACTTTAACCTGGTGTTGTAAGACTTCTTACTGTGCTCACCCCAGTCCAACGCCGGCATCTCCACATCATGACATACCTGGTAGAGGAACCTAGTGGGTTTGGTTTTGTGTATATCTGTGGTACACAGCTATCACAATTGTGCGGGACATGCTATATCGATTAGAGGGACTTTTCCTATCCTTCAATATTTCTACATTTGTTAGGTACGTGGTCTATAAAATCCCAAACATGGGGAGTGTTGCCTCATCAAGTATAACCTACTCAAGTCTCTATATCTACAAATGATGAACCATATCAAAATCATGGGATGATAAGCGTGGGCTTATACTCGCTGGAGTTTTGAAGACTGAGAAGCGATTGTGTTAAAATGTAAAATGGCTTTGATGGGCAGCACGGTAGCACAGTGGTTAGCACTGCCGCTTCACAGCTCCAGGGTCCCAGGTTTGATTCCCGGTTTGGGTTGCTGTCTGTGCGGAATCTGCACATTCTCCTCGCGTCTGCGTGGGTTTCCTCCGGGAGCTCCGGCTTCCTCCCACAGTCCAAAGACGTGCTCTTCACAAGGGTCGGTGCAGACTCAATGGGCCGAATGGCCTCCTTCTGCACTGTCAATTATATGTCGATGTCCATGATTGGGATACATTACTGAAAGGAAGGACAGCGGACAAGCAATGACAGGAATTCGGGAACGAATAGGTGAACGGCAGAAATGTTTTATTCCTATTTGGCGCAAGAGTACATAGAACATAGAACATAGAACAGTACAGCACAGAACAGGCCCTTCGGCCCTCAATGTTGTGTCGAGCCATGATCACCCCTCTCAAACCCACGTATCCACCCTATACCCGTAACCCAACAACCCCCCCTTAACCTTACTTTTATTAGGACACTACGGGCAATTTAGCATGGCCAATCCTCCTAACCCGCACATCTTTGGACTGTGGGAGGAAACCGGAGCACCCGGAGGAAACCCACGCACACAGGGGGAGGACGTGCAGACTCCACACAGACAGTGACCCAGCCGGGAATCGAACCTGGGACCCTGGAGCTGTGAAGCATTTATGCTAACCACCATGCTACCCTGCTGCCCCAGAAAGGGAACTGTGGCTAAACCATAGTTTACAAGGGAAATTAGAGATAGTATTAGGCTCAAAGAAGAGGCACACGAATTAGCGAGAAAAAGCAATAGACCTGAGGATTGGGAAAAGTTTAAAATTCAGTAAAAGCGGACCAAGGGATTGATTAAGAAGCGAAAAATACAATTTGAAAGTCAGCAGGAGGGGAACATAAAAGTTGACTATAAAAGTTTTTATTTGTATTTAAAGAGAAAAAGATTGATTAAAACTAATGTATGCCCCTTACAGTCAGAAACAGCAGAACCACAACAGGGGACAAGGAAATGACCGAGGAACTAAATGTCTTCACAAAGGAAGACATGAATAATGTACCGGGAGTTCTGACAAGTTTTAGTGAGGAGCTGAAGGAAATTAGTATCAGTAAAGAAATAGTTTGGGGGAAATTAATGGGATTGAAGGCAGACAAATCTCCGGGGTCGGATAATCTTCCTCCCGGAGTACTTAGGAAGTGGCCCGAGAAATAGTAGATCCATTTCAATTATATGAGACATATAAGATAGTCAGAGGGTTAGATAGGGTGGACAGTGAGAGTCTTTTTCCTCGGATAGTGATGACCAACACGAGGGGACATAGCTTTAAATTGAGGGGTGATAGATATAGGGCAGATATCAGAGGCAGTTTCTTTACTCAGAGAGTAGTAGGGGTGTGGAATCTGTGGAATTAACTACCACAGAAAGTAGTTGAGACAAAACGTCGTGTAATTTCAAGAAGGAATTAGATCTAGCTCTTGTGGTTAAAGGGATCAAGGGATATTGGGGGGAAGGTGGGATCAGGGTATTGAACTTGATGATCAGCCATGATCATAATGAATGGCGGGGCAGGCTCGAAGGGCCAAATGGCCTCCTCCTGCTTCTGTTTTCTGTTTCTATTCAGAGGAGGCTTGAGAGGGTGGATGTTGAAAGACTGTTTGTCCTTGCTGGAGACTAGAACTAGAGGTTCTAGCTTCAAATAAAGGGCATGGTCATTTAAAATTGAGATAAGGAGGAATCTCTTCTCTCAGAGGTTGTGAATATTTGGAATTCTCTACCATCCCGGACCTTGGATGATTCGGCATCTTCAAGGCTGAAATTGATCGATGTCTGGACTCTGGAGGAATTAAGGGGATAAGGTAGCATCGTGGAACTGAGGCCAAGATCAGCAATGATTGTATAGAATGGTGAAATAGGCTAGAGCGGATGTGTGATGTATGTCTCCTCCTATTCCTTTTGTTCCTGTATTGTAGTGTTTGCCCTCATCCAAATGATACAGCTATGGAGTAAAGCAAGCCCTCCTCCTTGCAAAGGTTAAAGCTGTTAGCTGTAAGGCAACTCTTGTTTCCTTTTTCATTTATCTATTATTTGATATTGTAGTTGGACTAAGTTAAGCTTAAGATTAAAAATGGCAGCAGATCCCAGACCCGTGTTATGCTCTACTTGCTCAATGTGGGTGCTCAGGGACGTGGCTGATGTACCTGGCTCCTTCACGAGCGGGAAGTGTGTCCAGCTGCAGCTCTTGTTAGACCGCATGATGGCACTGGAGCTGCGGATGGACTCACTTTGGAGCATCCGCGATGCTGAGGAGGTCGTGGGTAGCACGTTTAGCGAATTGGTCACACCACAGAGTAGGATTGCTGAGGGAGAAAGGGAATGGGTGACCAAAAGACAGAGAAAAAGCAGAAAGGCAGTGCAGGTGTCCCCTGCGGTCATCTCACTCTAAAACAGGTATACCGTTTTGGATACTGTTGGGGGAGATGGCTCACCAGGGGAAGGCAGTAGTAGCCAGGTTCATGGCACCATGGCTGGCTCTGCTGTACAGAAGGACAGGAAAAAAAGTGGAAGGGCGATAGTCATAGGGGATTCAATTGTAAGGGGAGTAGACAGGTGTTTCTGTGGTCGAAAACAAGACTCCTGAATGAAAATGAAATGAAATGAAAATCGCTTATTGTCACAAGTAGGCTTCGATGAAGTTACTGTGAAAAGCCCCTAGTTGCCACATTCCGGCGCCTGTTCGGGGAGGCTGTTACAGGAATCGAACCGTGCTGCTGGCTTGCCTTGGTCTGCTTTCAAAACCAGCGATTTAGCCCAGTGTGCTAAACAGCCCCTCTTCGAAAGAAAGTCGCTTATTGTCATGAGTAGGCTTCAATTAAGTTACTGTGAAAAGCCCCTAGTCGCCACATTCTGGCACCTGTTCGGGGAGGCTGTTACAGGAATCGAACCGTGCTGCTGGCTTGCCTTGGTCTGCTTTCAAAACCAGCGATTTAGCCCAGTGAGCTAAACAGCCCCTGGTATGTTGCCTCCTAGGTGCATGGGTCAGGGATGTCTCAGTTCGGCTGCGGAACATTCTGAAGGGGGAGGGTGAACAGCCAGTTGTCGTGGTGCATAAAGACACCAATGATATCGGTACCAAATGGGATGAGGTGCTACAAGCAGAATTTAGGGAGTCAGGAGCCAAGTTAAAAAGTCGGACCTCAGAGGCAGTAATCTCAGGATTGCTACCAGTGCCACGTGGTAGTCAGAGTAGAAATGAAAGAATAGGCAGGATGAATGTGTGGCTTGAGAGATGGTGCAGGAGGGAGGGGTTCAGATTTTTGAGACATTGGGACCGGTTCTGGGGGAGGTGGGACTACTACAAATTGGACGGTCTACACCTGGGCAGGACTGGAACCAATGTCCTTGGGGGTGCTTTTGCTAACGCTATTGGGGAGGGTTTAAACTAATGTGGTAGGGGGGTGGGAACCAAATGAGGAGTTTCGTGGACAGTAAGGAGGTTGTAACTAAAGCCTGTAAGGAACTAGATCATGAAGTCAGCGTGAATCAGGGGAAGAGTAGGAAGGAGCAGATGATGAACGCAAAGGGACAGGTGGTCTGAGGTACATTTGTTTTAATGCAAGAAGTGTAGCAGGTAAGGCAGATGAATGTAGATCTTGGATTAGTAGCTGGGAGTATGATGTTATTGCTATTACTGAGACTTGGTTGAGGGAAGGGCATGATTAGCAACTAAATATCCCAGGATATCGATGCTTCAGGCGGGATAGAGAGGGAGGTAAAAGGGGTAGAGGAGTTGCATTACTGGTCAGAGAGGATATCACAGCTGTGTTGAAGGAGGGCACTATGGAGAACTCAAGCAGTGAGGCAATATGGGCAGAGCTCAGAAATAGGAAGGGTGCGGTAACAATGTTGGGGCTGTACTACAGACCTCCCAACAGCGAGCATGAGATAGAGGTACAAATATGTCAACAGATTATGGAAAGATATAGGAGCAACAGGGTGGTGGTGATAGGAGAATTTAATTTTCACAACATTGACTGGGATACACTTAGTGTAGAAGTATAGATGGAGCAGAATTTGTAAGGAGCATCCAGGAGGGTTTTAGAACATAGAACAGTACAGCACAGAACAGGCCCTTCGGCCCTCAATGTTGTGCCGAGCCATGATCACCCTACTCAAACCCACCCTATACCCATAACCCAACAACCCCCCCCCCCCCTAACCTTACTTTTATTAGGACACTACGGGCAATTTAGCATGGCCAATCCACCTAACCCGCACATCTTTGGACTGTGGGAGGAAACCGGAGCACCCGGAGGAAACCCACGCACACAGGGGGAGGACGTGCAGACTCCACACAGACAGTGACCCAGCCGGGAATCGAACCTGGGACCCTGGAGCTGTGAAGCATTTATGCTAACCACGATGCTACCCTGCTGCCCATTTTCTAGAGCAGTATCTAAATAGTCCAACTCGGGAAGGGGCCAGACTGGACCTGATGTTAGGCAACAGGGTTTTGTGCAGGGAAGGTCATGTCTTACCAACTTAATAGAATTATTTGAGGAAGTGACAAAGTTGATTGATGAGGGAAGGGCTGTAGATGTCATATACATGGACTTCAGTAAGGCATTTGATAAGGTTCCCCATGGTAGGCTGATGGAGAAAGCGAAGTCTCATGGGGTCCAGGGTGTACTAGCTAGATGGATAAAGAACTGGCTGGGCAACAGGAGACAGAGTAGTAGTGGAAGGGAGTTTCTCAAAATGGAGAACTGTGACGTTCCACAGGGATCCGTGCTCGGACCACTGTTGTTTGTGATATACATAAATGATCTGGAGGAAGTTATAGGTGGTCTGATTAGCAAGTTTGCAGATGACACTAAGATTGGTGGAGTAGCAGATAGTGAAGGGGACTGTCAGTGAATACAGCAAAATATAGATAGATTGGAGAGTTGGGCGGATAAATGGCAGCTGGAGTTCAATCCAGGCAAACGCGAGGTGATGCATTTTGGAAGATACAATTCAAGAGCAAACTATACGGTAAATGAAAAACCCCTGCGAAAAATTGGTGTACAGAGAGATCTGGGTGTTCAGGTCCATTGTACCCTGAAGGTGGCTGCGCAGGTCGATAGAGTGGTCAAGAAGACATACGGCATGCTTTCCTTCATCGGAAGGGGTATTGAGTACAAGAGTTGGCAGGTCATGTTACAGTTGTATAAGACTTTGGTTTGGTCACATTTGGAATACTGCGTACAGTTCTGGTCGCCACATTACCAAAAGGATGTGGATGCTTTGGAGAAGGTGCAGAGGAGGTTCACCAGGATGTTGCCTGGTATGGAGGACGCTAGCTATGAAGAGAGGTTGAGTAGATTAGGATTATTTTCATTAGAAAGACAGAGGTTGATGGGGGGCCTCATTGAGGTCTACAAAATTATGAGAGGTATGGACAGGGTGGATAGCAAGAAGCTTTTCCCAGAGTGGGGGACTCAATTACTAGGGGTCACGAGTTCAAGGTGAGAGGGGAAAAGTTTAAGGGAGATATGCGTGGAAAGTTCTTTACGCAGAAGATGGTGGATGCCTGGAATGCATTGCTGGCGGAGGTGGTAGAGGCGGGCACGATAGCATCATTTAAGATGTATTTAGACAGATACATGAATGGTCGGGGAGCAGAGGGATACAGATCCTTAGAAAATAGGCAACAGTTTTAGATAGAGGATCTGGATCGGCGCAGGCTTGGAGGGCCGAAGGGCCTGTTCCTGGGTTGTAATTTTTCTTTGTTCTTTGTTCTTTCGGAGTTTTATGGTGTGTGTTTACTACACTTGACCTCACCGAAGTAATAGAGTCTGATAAACAGGACTCTTTTCACTGGAGCGTACTTTCGCCACTGTGTCCGAATGAATGGCATTCGCCATTCCAGACCAGCTCCCTCTCCCCTGCCTCAACTGGGTTAGCGGAGAGAGCAGTGCAGACATTTAAAGCAGCTATGAAGAAACAATCCAGCATGATGGGCTGTCCTCCCGGGACCCAATTGGACTTGGTTCTCCAGATATTGGGGGGAGGAGGGGGGAGGGTGGAGGTACAACAGGTCTTCCAGAGGACACAGCACATTTCACGAAAATGGGACTGGTCGTTCCAGGTGAGGGACCTGGTCCTCATCAGGAACTATTGCTCCCAGGCCAAATTGTGTCCAAGTTAGGCACATTTTCATATACGGTGGATTTGAATGGCTGGAAGCAGGTTGACTACGTGAGAAGCTGGGGGACCACAACCCAAATTTTGGGACTGTTGGGGTCCGCAGGCAGCACCGGTGCTCCTGTCGTAGAGCCAGAACAGAATGAAAGCAGGAGTTGGAAAGAAGGTGTGGTGGTATGATTTGCATATTGCATGTCTGCCATTGGTGCAGGACACCGGCTTACCATTGGCCCTGGTCGGTCATGTGCCTCTCGATCAATTGGTTGAGACCAGTCATGTGATGGCTCTCCGATTGGTCGAGAGGCTGAATTAACCACGCCTCCAGATCGAGGTATAAATAACCAGAACGCCCGGCGCTCGTCCATTTACTGTAGTCGACCGCAGGGCTAACTTCTAGCTTATTAAAGCCTAACTTTTGTACAGCAACTCGTCTCGCGTTCGATTGGTGGTTCATCAGAAGGCCCCGTCAATGATCCAGAAACAAGCTACAGAAGCGAATAACCCTGAGGGGTTGGTTGACCATCAGGGTAATCCTGCCAAGGATGACGACATCATTACCGCCGAGTTAGAGGAGATAGTTGGGGGATTAAGGCGGTCCATGAGACCCAATACATTAATGCTGTGATCGACTGTTTTGGACTCTCTTCCATTTCTTTCCTCAACCTTGTGTTGTATATGGTTATTGGTTTTAATTTTGAATTTGATTTATTATCACGTGTACTGAGGTACAGTGAAAAGTATTGTTCTGTATACAGTTCAGACTGATCACTCCATACATCAATACACAATGTAAATACTTAGACACAGTCATCGGGTGAACCACATGGAATATAGTACAACTACTTCATAGAGAAACATGTGTGTTGAGATCATTTCAGTCCATAACAGCGTCATTCAGGAGTCTGATAACAGCGGGGAAGAAACTGTTTTTGAATCTGTTAGTGCGTGTTCTCAGACTTTTGTATCTCCTGCCGGATGGAAGAAGTTGGAAGAGTGAGTAAGCCGGGTGGGAGGGGGTCTTTCATTATGCTGCCCGCTTTCCCCAGGCAGCGGGAGGTGTAGATGGAGTCAATGGATGGGAGGCAGGTTCGTGTGATGGACTGGGCGGTGTTCACGACTCTCTGATGTTTCTTGCGGTCTTGGGCTGAGCAGTTGCCATACCAGGCTGTGATGCAGCCAGATAGGATGCTTTCTACAGTGCACCTGTAAAAGTTGGTAAGGGTTAATGTGGACATGCCGAATTTCCTTAGTTTCCTGAGGAAGTATAGGCGCTGTTGTGCTTTCTCTGTCGTAGCGTTGATGTGGGTATCTGAGGAGAGATTGTTGGTGATGTACACACCTCGGAATTTGAGCGATCAGCCATCTCCACCTCGGCCCCGTTGATGCTGACAGGGATGTGTACACAGTATTTTGCTTCCTGAAGTCAATGACCAGCTCTTTAGTTTTGCTGATGTTAACTGCCTCATGGCGCTGAAGACCCGGGTTCAATCCCGGCCCATGGCCTCTGCCTGTGTGGGGTTTTTATATTCTCCCCGTGTTTGCATAGGTCTCACCCCCACAACCTAAAATGATGTGCAGGGTAGGTGAATTGACCACGCTAAATTGCCCCTTAATTGGGAAAAAAAAAAATTGGATACTCTTAGTTTATAAAAAATGTTTTGCTGAAGTTGAGGGAGAGATTGTTGTCTTTACACCATGTCACCATGCCCTAGCTCCCTCCTGTATTCTGACTAATCGTTGTTCGAGATCCGACCCACTACGGTCGTGCAATCAGAAAACTTGTGGATGGAGTTTGGTACCAAATTTTGCCACACAGCCGTGTGAGTATAGGGAGTATAGTAAGGGGCTGAGGACACAGCCTTGCGTACTATTTGGGTCTATCATGGAGGAGGTGTTGTTGTTATTCTTATTGATTTTGGTCTATGGGTCAGGAAGTTGAGGATCCAGTTGCAGAGGGAGGAGCCAAGTCCTAGGTTTTGGAGTTTGGATAGGAGCTTGGCTGGGATTATGGTGTTGAAGGTGGAGCTGTAGTCAATGAATAGGAGTCTGACATAAGTCATTGTTGTTGAGATGCTCCAAGGATGAGTGTAGGGACAGGGAGAGGGGTCCGCTGTGGACCGGCTGTGGCGGTAGGCGAACTGCAGTGGATCTAGGCATTCTGGGAGTATGGAGTTGATGTATCTCATGACCAACCTCTCGAAGCACTTCATAATGATCAATGTCAAGGCCACCGCACGGTAGTCATTGAGGCATGTTGCCTGGATCTTCTTTGGCACTGGTATAATGGTGGTCTTCTTGACGCAAATGGGAACCTTGGAACCGTGTAGGAAGAGGTTGAAGAGGTCCGCAAACACACCCACCAGTTTGCCTGCACAGGATCTGAGTACATGACCAGAGACTTTCAGGACCTGTTGGTTTCCGAGAGTTCACTTTCAAGGCGGCCGATCTGACTTCGGAAGCTGTGACGGTCGGTATGGGTGTGTCCAAGGCTGCTGGGGCAGTTGGCAACTATTTGATGGTCCCTGCTCAAAACAAGCACAGAATGCATAGAGTTCATCGGGGAGGGGTGCGTTTCTGCCGGAGATTCTATTTACTTTGCTTTGTAGCCCGTCATGTTGTTTAAACCTTGCCACAACAGGCGAGAGTCCGTGTCGTTAGTCTGTGACTCTAGTCTGATATTGACTTTGGGTATCGCTGATGGCTTTGCGGAGGTTGTACCTGGATTTCCTGTATAGGTCAGGGTTATTGATAAGTATGTTATTGATGGGCTTAAGGATGGGAGGGCACACTCCCTTTAAGAGGTGTGCCCTCGCGGTCCATGTGATTGGCTCAGTGCTCAGGGCCTAGCGTGCGGGAGCGCACAAACTCCGACAAGTGATGAAAACGTGTGGGACCCGGGGAGCAATGTTCTGGTCAGAGTGAACCTGGGAACCAGAGTGTGAAGACCCTGCAGACTGTGTACGTTACCCTTGTTAATTGCAAATAAAATCTTTGTTCTTCTTTACTGATGCCTACCTTGTATTAAGACCGTAAGACCATAAGACATCGGAGCAGAATTAGGCCATTCGGCCCATTGAGTCTGCTCCACCATTCAATCATGACTGATATGTTTCTCATCCCCATTGTCCTGCCTTCTCCCCATAACCCCTGATCCCCTTACTAATCAGGAACCTATCTATCTCTGTCTTAAAGACACTCAGTGATTTGGCCTCCACAGCCTTCTGCGGCAAAGAGTTCCACAGATTCACCACCCTCTGGCTGTGGAAATTCCTCATCATCTTTGTTTTAGAGGATTGTCCCTTCCGTCTGATGCTGTACTCTCAGGTTCCAGGTTTCCGATAGTGGAAACATCCTCTCCAAGCTCAATCCCCAATACCAGGTCCAGTACTGCCCCTTTCCCTAGTTGGAACTGCCCCTTCCCTAGTTGGGACTGCCCCTTCCCGAGTTGGTTTCATATTCAATTAGATATTTAATGCCAGATTTTCACTGAAATCAAATTCCACCCTCTGCCGAGGTGGGATTCGAACCTGGGTCCCAGAGCCTTTCACATAGTCTCTGGATTATTAGTCCAGTGATAATACCACTGCGCCAGTGTCTTCCCTTTCACACTATTGGTCAAGGCACGTGTGCAAAGATTTGAAAGCTGCAACCTTTGGAGGCGATAGAAATTTTAATTGATTTTTACAGATTCTGAGTTGGGGAAGAAACGACCATGATTTCTGCTACAGATCGCTTATCAATGATCTTAGCTGATTTTCCTCATCTCCCCCCCCCCCCCCTCCACCCACCACATCATCAAACGATTGTCATTGGGTGCCTGTGTAACTATATTAATGCCTTTAAAAAAATGAAGAAAGTTGAGTTGAAATTTTATTCGAGAAGTCATTCGTTGAAAGAACTCAGTTCATTATAAGTAAATATTCTGTGTTGTTCTGCTTGTACTTTGATAGAAACACTCATTACTTAACTTTTTCTGGACATATTTCTGCTTTCTCTCAACAGGGAATGAAAGATTGGCGGAAGAAGCTGGTGGGGGTAAGTTGTATAGTCAAGGACTTTATTTTGGATATGGTCACATTTTTAAAGATCCCATTATTGGTGTTCATCAATGGAAACTGTTTAACTCCAGGGCATTTCCCTGGATTTATTTATTTTTCATATAAAATGTACTGGGACAGAGTTTCCACAATCTTCTTCAGTCTTCCTGCTGTAACCCTAGCACAGAAATTCTGAAAAGTAGCAATCTTATGCCAAAATCACGGCAGTAGCTCAAGATACCTCACACAGAAATTGCAAATGATAATATTTTCATCACTTCTTCAGTCATCCATGATGAGATTCAGGGACTAGAAAGTGATCGGGTGAGTTGGGTCCAGGGTGAGTTGTGTCCAGGGTGCGTTGGGTCCAGGGTGAGTTGTGTCTAGGGTGAGTTGGGTCCAGGGTGAGTTGGGTCCAGGGTGAGTTGGGTCCAGGGTGCGTTGGGTCCAGGGTGCGTTGGGCCCAGGGTGCGTTGGGCCCAGGGTGCGTTGGGCCCAGGGTGCGTTGGGTCCAGGGTGCGTTGGGTCCAGGGTGTGTTGGGTCCAGGGTGAGTTGGGTCCAGGGTGAGTTGGGTCCAGGGTGAGTTGGGTCCAGGGTGCGTTGGGTCCAGGGTGCGTTGGGTCCAGGGTGAGTTGGGTCCAGGGTGAGTTGGGTCCAGGGTGAGTTGGGTCCAGGGTGAGTTGGGTCCAGTGTGAGTTGGGGCCAGGGTGAGTTGGGTCCAGGGTGAGTTGGGTCCAGGGTGAGTTGGGTCCAACGTGAGTTGGGTCCAGGGTGAGTTGGGTCCAGGGTGAGTTGAGTCCAGGGTGAGTTGGGGCCAGGGTGAGTTGGGCCCAGGGTGAGTTGGGTCCAGGGTGCGTTGGGTCCAGGGTGAGTTGGGTGCAGAGGGTGAGTTGGGTCCAGGGTGAGTTGAGTCCAGGGTGAGTTGGGTCCAGGGTGTGTTGGGTCCAGGGTGAGTTGGGTCCAGGGTGAGTTGGGTCCAGGGTGTGTTGGGTCCAGGGTGTGTTGGGTCCAGGGTGAGTTGGGGCCAGGGTGAGTTGGGGCCAGGGTGAGTTGGGTCCAGGGTGTGTTGGGTCCAGGGTGAGTTGGGGCCAGGGTGCGTTGGTTTCAGGGTGCGTTGGGTCCAGGGTGATGTGGGGCCAGGGTGAGTTGGGTCCAGTTTGCATTGGGTCCAGGGTGAGTTGGGTCCAGGGTGAGTTGGGTCCAGGGTGCGTTGGGGCCAGGGTGCGTTGGGTCCAGGGTGCGTTGAGTCCAGGATGAGTTGGCTCCAGGGTGAGTTGGGTCCAGGGTGCGTTGGGTCCAGGGTGAGTTGGGTCCAGGGTGAGTTGGGTCCAGGGTGCGTTGGGTCCAGGATGAGTTGGGTCCAGGGTGAGTTGGGTCCAGGGTGAGTTGGGTCCAGGATGAGTTGGGTCCAGGGTGAGTTGGGTCCAGGGTGCGTTGGGTCCAAGATGAGTTGGGTCCAGGGTGAGTTGGGTCCAGGGTGAGTTGGGTCCAGGGTGAGTTGGGTCCAGGGTGAGTTGGGTCCAGGGTGAGTTGGGTCCAGGGTGCGTTGGGTCCAGAGTGAGTTGGGTCCAGGGTGAGTTGGGTCCAGGGTCCGTTGGGGCCAGGGTGAGTTGGGGCCAGGGTGAGTTGGGTCCAGGGTGAGTTGGGTCCAGGGTGAGTTGGGTCCAGGGTGAGTTGGGTCCAGGACGAGTTGGGTCCAGGGTGCGTTGGGTCCAGGATGAGTTGGGTCCAGGGTGCGTTGGGTCCAGGGTGAGTTGGGTCCAGGGTCCGTTGGGTCCAGGGTGAGTTGGGTCCAGGGTGAGTTGGGTCCAGGGTGAGTTGGGTCCAGGGTGAGTTGGGTCCAGGGTGCGTTGGGGCCAGGGTGAGTTGGGTCCAGGGTCCGTTGGGTCCAGGGTGAGTTGGGTCCAGGGTGAGTTGGGTCCAGGGTGAGTTGGGTCCAGGGTGAGTTGGGTCCAGGGTGCGTTGGGGCCAGGGTGCGTGGGTCCAGGGTGAGTTGGGTCCAGGGTGAGTTGGGTCCAGGGTGAGTTGGGTCCAGGGTGAGTTGGGTCCAGGGTGAGTTGGGTCCAGGGTGAGTTGGGTCCAGGACGAGTTGGGTCCAGGGTGCGTTGGGTCCAGGATGAGTTGGGTCCAGGGTGCGTTGGGTCCAGGGTGAGTTGGGTCCAGGGTCCGTTGGGTCCAGGGTGAGTTGGGTCCAGGGTGAGTTGGGTCCAGGGTGAGTTGGGTCCAGGGTGAGTTGGGTCCAGGGTGCGTTGGGGCCAGGGTGAGTTGGGTCCAGGGTCCGTTGGGTCCAGGGTGAGTTGGGTCCAGGGTGAGTTGGGTCCAGGGTGAGTTGGGTCCAGGGTGAGTTGGGTCCAGGGTGCGTTGGGGCCAGGGTGCGTGGGTCCAGGGTGAGTTGGGTCCAGGGTGAGTTGGGTCCAGGGTGAGTTGGGTCCAGGGTGAGTTTGGTCCAGGGTGCGTTGGGTCCAGGGTGCGTTGGGTCCAGGGTGAGTTGGGTCCAGGGTGTGTTGGGTCCAGGGTGAGTTGGGTCCAGGGTGCGTTGGGTCCAGGGTACGTTGGGTCAAGGGTGTGTTGGGTCCAGGGTGAGTTGGGTCCAGGGTGCGTTGGGTCCAGGGTGAGTTGGGTCCAGGGTGCGTTGGGTCCAGGGTGAGTTGTTTCCAGGGTGCGTTGGGTCCAGGGTGAGTTGTGTCCAGGGTGCATCTGCTTGTGTTAATGGTGTGAGGCCTGGAGCCTGATGCTGAGCTGTCAGCAGGAGTTAATTCTCTTTGGAGTTCATGTATTAATTTAACAGGACCTAAGATTCAACATATAACAACTAAAACAACATAATTAAGCAATTAATTAAAACACATTCAAGATAGAAGGCCAGGTGATATGTTAAGGTTTCAGTAGGTGTGAGCTTCGAGATGTTGGTGTGACTCAGAGCAAACATGTCTGCAGTTAGTGTTTGCAGCTCAAGGAGGTTTGGCTCTGATGTGTCCATCAATTCACACGAAACAGAGTAGATGTAAACTGCGGCTTTAATCGACTAGAACAGTGCCTGCCTGCGACTGCTCTGCTACTGAGAGCCTCCTACAGGGCTACTGCTCTTTATATCTCCCTCAAGGGGTGGGGCCAGGGGCGGAGCCCACAAGGGCACCAACCTGATACATTTCATGTAATATCATACAATGGTCCATAGGTGGAGCCCACATGGGCAACAGCTGATACAGTAGCATACATGGTGAATGGTTAATACAATACGTTCACCACATTCACCCCCTGTTAAAAAATTGAAGTCCAGCGGGAGTGAAGGGTTCACAGGTTCAGTCTGTCCGGCGCCCGTATTGTGCGCTGTGATTGCCGAAGCTCTGGTATCGCAGCTGGCCCGGGTGTCGAATTCATCCGTGCGGGCATGGGTGATGAAGCCGGCGGTGCGGGGACAGACGTGGACTCCGGGAGCGTCTCTTCTGGAGCTTCGTTCCTGTGGGTCGGTGAAGGGGGGAGGGGGGGCAGGAGGGGGTGCGGGTGCCATGTAGGGGCGGGGGCACTGGTCAGTGAAGGTTGGGCGGGTAATTTGGGCTGGCGGTGTTAGTGGGACCTGTGGGTGCCAGGTCCCGGAGGGAAACTGTATCCTGTCGGGGTGTTCTATGTATGCGTACTGGGGGTTGGTGTGAAGACGCTGGACCCTCTCGCCCAGGGGGTTGGACTTACGGCTCCTGACGTGTTTGCGGTGTAGGATGGGCCCCGGTGTCTTCAGCCAGGACGGAAGCGAGACCCCGGAGGTGGATTTCCTGGGGAAAACAAACAGGCTGTTATGAGGGGTCTCGTTTGTGGCTGTGCAAAGGAGGGACGTAATGGAGTGGAGTGCGTCGGGGAGGACCTCCTGCCAGTGGGAAACTGGGAGATTCCTAGACCGTAGGGCCAGGAGGACGGCCTTCCAGACCGTCGCGTTCTCCCTCTCCATCTGCCCGTTTCCCCGGGGGCTATAACTGGTAGTCCTGCTCGAGGCGATGCCCTTACCGAGCAGGTACTGACGCAGTTCGTCGCTCATAAGACCTCTGGCATCCAAAGACCTTCCAGATGCAGTGTCATCGAGGCAGTTCACCTTCGGGATTCAGAATGCCCTTGGAAGTCCAGCTTTCTCAGGAGATCTATTTTTCCGTCCTCAGAGTGTTCCCGGAGCACCATTTTCAATTTTCAGAAGGGCTGTCTTCTTTCTTCAACAGTAAGTTAATGATGCTGAGCACCTTTCAACATGGCGCCCAGATATTTTGGCGAGCCATGTGCCATCAGGCCTGCGCCGCCATGGAATACGGCGCAAACACCCGGTCGTATAATTCATCCGGTTGGGATGACAGTTGGGGTTTGACAGGGGGCCCCGGTGGCACAATAGTGATTCTATGATTCAGGCACTGCTACTCTGGCAGTGCTAACCTGCCAAGGCACTGCCTCCAAGCATGTTCCCCTCCTCTCTCCCTGGGAGCTATATTTACCTTTGCGGTCATGATGGGTTCCCTTGGCCTGATTCCCATTTTGATATCCAGATTATAAACACTGTCATGGGTGCGATTCTCTGGAAAAACCTCGGAGAGTGCTAGCGAATTGCCGCGAGCCTCCCGCTGCTCGATCCAGCTTCCCAGGCAATTCAATGATAATGGATCCGCCGAACGAGACCTAACGGGCTTCTCACCGCAAATGACAGCTCGCCAGCTGATTCGCCGGGACTGGGCTTCACCAGCACCCCCCCCCCCCCCCCCCCCCCCCCCCACCCCCCGGCCAACAAGGTCGAGCAGCGTTTAAGCTGCTCTTGCTCAGCCAACCCCAGCCAGCTCACAACAATGGATCGTAGGGCCAGGAGGACGGCCTTCCAGACCGTCGCGTTCTCTCTCCCTACCTGCCCGTTTCCCCGGGGGTTATAACTGATAGTCCTTCTCGAGGCGATGCCCTTGTCGAGCAGGTACTGACGCAGTTTGTCGCTCATGAAGGACGAAAAGAACCCGAGGCACCTTTTCAGGGCCTTGGGGCAAGGGGGAGTTGCAGGAGGTGGCGCATACGGTCGGGGTCGGTTCCTAGAACTCCGTTTTCCACAACGTAGCCTGTCATAATATCCACTCATGTATATCATGAGATGCAGACAGGCAGTGGTTGACACACAGGATAACCAATGAACACACACGGCACAGAACAACCAATCACCAGACAGGACACCACCACTATAAAGCCCACAGGGCATTCAAGCTCTCTCTCTCTCTCACAGGACACGGCTAGGGAGATAGTCGCAGTGCACAGGCCATTGAACATCATCACCATGTGATAGAGAGCTAGTCTGGTCAAGCCAGTAGGAGGTTGTCAGTTATGTTAATAGAATGTCAACCCACAGCAGATTATGTACAGCAATCAGCAGGTTTAATAAAACAGTGTTGGACCATCTCCTGTGTCGGAAGCCTGTTTCTCGTTTTACTGCATCCAGTTGCAGTCAATGTTAGACCAACACAGATAACACATCATGGTACCAGAGAGCTATTAACTCTAACGAACCTACCTCGAGTGAATCTGCAACGACCAGCACGCAGCCATCCAGTGGCATGGAAAAGATCCAACCTCCTCCGCAACTCCGGATCTCCGGCAACCTCGGCGCCAACCGGAAAGTCTTCAAACAGAAGTTCCTCCTGTATATCCAGGCCTCCAACCTCGAGGCAGCATCGGATGCCCGAAAGACCGCGCTGGCCAGTTTGAAACTGATTAGCAGCCTGGTATTGGGATTCAGATGATGGGCCTAGTTTGAATCTTCCAGCCATTTCAGATTCTCTGCGGAAACATGTTGATGCAAAGCACGTCTGGAATAGCGTGGCGTGCAGATGTTGTGACTCACTGGAGCAAAGCCGGTTGCTGCCTCTGGAGTTTGGAATGGAGGCCGCCAGCAACCCTGGACCCTGGAACACCCCGGCAGTGAGGGGAGGAGCATCCAAAGGTGGACCTTCCAGATGCAGTGTCACCGAGGCGGTACACCTTCGGGACTCAGAATGCCCTTGGAATGCTGAGCACCTTTCAACATGGCTCCCAGATATGATGGCGAGCCATGTGCCATCAGGCCTGCGCCGCCATGGAATACGGCACAAACACCCGGTCGTATAATTCATCCGGTTGGGATGAAAGATATGCTGTATTTTCCCGCCAGCCTCTACATTGGGAAACATTCCACATTCCCACCTTCCCGAAGGTGAAATCTTCTCCTCAGTGCACAGCGCACTGGTTAAGGGGAGAAAACCGGTGTGTAAATGCTGCACAGACGTGTTTTCCCTCCAGATTTTAGAGCACACTTGCGAACAGAGATCTGCAGATACGATTTTCACTGTCATTCTGACGGGCAAGGCACGATAGAGCCGGCAAGGCTGGCTCCATAGGGATTTACAGGGTGCCCTGTAAAGATACAAAATATTCTCCCCCACCCCGACCTCCACCATATACCTTGTGGCGGGGTCACTTGGGCCCCCCGGGTCATTTGGGCCCCCCTCCCCCGACAAACATTGAGGTGTCCACCCCCCCCCCCAGGTCCACAGCATTGGGAGCGCCCCCACATAAACGTCCGGGCGTAGCCCCCCACACAAGTATCAGGGCGTAGCCCCGCACAACAAGCATCGGTGTGCCTCACCCCCACAAGCCTATACAACCCCTACACAAGCATGGCCCCACCCCTCATACAAGCACCAGGGCCTCCCCACCACACATAACCCCTACAATGGGGTTTGACAGGGGGCCCCGGTGGCACTATAGTGATTCTATGATTCAGGCACTGTCCTTGGCACTGCTACTCTGGCAGTGCTAACCTGCCAAGGCTGAGGGCAGCACGGTAGCATTGTGGATAGCACAATCGCTTCACAGCTTCAGGGTCCCAGGTTCGATTCCGGCTTGGGTCACTGTCTGTGCGGAGTCTGCACATCCTCCCCGTGTGTGCGTGGGATTCCTCCGGGTACTCCGGTTTCATCCCACAGTCCAAAGATGTGCAGGTTAGGTGGATTGGCCATGATAAATTGCCCTTAGTGTCCACAATTGCCCGTAGTGTTGGGTGGGGCTACTGGGTTATGGGGTTATTGGGATAGGGTGGAGGTGTTGACCTTGAGTAGGGTGCTCTTTCCAAGAGCCGGTGCAGACTCGATGGGCCGAATGGCCTCCTTCCGCACTGTAAATTCGAAGTAAGGCACTGCCTCCAAGCATGTTCCCCTCCTCTCTCCCTGGGAGCTATATTTACCTTTGCGCTCATGATGGGTTCCTTTGGCCTGATTCCCATTTTGCTATCCAGATTATAAACACTGTCATGGGTGCGATTCTCTGGAAAAACCTCGGAGAGTGCTAGCGAGTGGGAATTGCCGCGAGCCTCCCGCTGCTCGATCCAGCTTCCCAGGCAATTCAATGATAATGGATCCGCCGAGCGAGACCTAACGGGCTTCTCACCGCAAATGACAGCTCGCCAGCTGATTCGCCGGGACTGGGCTTCACCAGCCCCTCCCCCCTCCCCCCCCCCCCACCCCCCGGCCAACAAGGTCGAGCAGCGTTTAAGCTGCTCTTGCTCAGCCAACCCCAGCCTGCTGACAACAATGGCACCGCGGAGACCAGCCCCAAGATTCGGGGCGCTGACCTGGGGAGGCCCCTGAACATGGTGGAGGCCAGGAGGGAGTCCCAGAGGGTCAGCCACAAGGCTCCCTGGGCCGAGATGGCGGCAGTTGCCAGCTCAGGGAGTGTGACCAGGAGGACCAGGGGCTGGTTTAGCTCACTGGGCTAAATCGCTGGCTTTTAAAGCAGGCCAGCAGCACGGTTCGATTCCCATACCAGCCTCCCCGGACAGGCGCCGGAATGTGGCGACTAGGGGCTTTTCACAGTAACTTCATTGAAGCCTACTCGTGACAATAAGCGATTTTCATTTCATTTTTTTCATTCATTCAGTGCCGGAAGAAGGTCAATGACCTACACTGGGTAGCGCGAGAGAGGAGACACGAACAACCCCCCCAAAGAGAGCATCCAACACCCCCCCCCCCCCCCCGGCAAACCCCCAGGCACCCTCAACCCTCCCTACACACCCTCCCCTTCATCCCTTCCTGCACCCACCCATTCAACACCCCCACACCAACTCTCCCTTCACCACCCTCTCCCCCACCACTGTGAACCACATGTGGCTAACGATGCCCCCTCTGTGTCTCCTCAGGACAAGCTCTCCCACAATCCCCGGGAGAGGGCCCAGACTGGCGGTGGAGTGTCGCACTTCAGAATCCTCCTCCTTTGAGGAGCGGGCCCTGGAGGTGACCGGTGTGGCCGAGGACAGGGCGGTCACCAGTGCAGAGGTTGGCAGAGGCCGCAGAGGTGAGGAATCACCGGGATCCACCCGGAGGCCCTGTCAAATGTCAGTAGTGACTGCCGAACTGACTGAACCATCCCTCCCACTGACCACATGTCCGTTCTCCTGGAGTTCCTCCAGCCGACGGCGACGGCCCATCCCGGCGGCCCCCTCCCCTGACCTCGGTGGAGAGCTCCGAGGACGAAACTGTTATAGTTTCTGCATAGCTGTCATCCTCACCCTCCACCAGCGCAGTTACACACACCTCGGTGGGACATCTTAGTGGACAGACTTCTGCGGCACAATCTGGTGAGCACCACACAGTTGATGATGGACATCAGGTGGAGGAAGGAACCCCTCCAGGCGAGTCAGCAGCCGGAGGGCTACAGCATCTCAGGACCCGGCTGGGTCCCAGCCTGATGCTGAGCCTCTGCAAGTAGGTGACCCAGACCTGATGGAGATGGTAGGGAGTGGCCGGGACTTTCAGAGGGAGGTATCAGCATCACTCCAGCAGATCCATCGCCGATTGGAGGAGTTCCAGAGGTACCGGGCAGGATATGGCACCAGCAATAAATGGCATCAAGGCCAGCACTGCTAAGGTGGCGACCACAGTCGAGACCCTGGTGCACATCGGCATCATTAGTGAAGGTGTCCAAGGCGTTGCGCAGTCGGTGACTACCATTGCCAAGGGTCTTGGTGGAATGTCTGCCTCATTGGGGGATGTCACCCAGTACCAGGCTGACCTTGATGAGGTTCTGCGGGACATGTCCTGTTCTTAGATAGGCATGGTCGAGGCACAGCGGAACTTGTTCCAGTTGCAGGTGGGCATTGCTGAGGCGCTACAGAGCTTGTCCGAGTCACTGAGGAATTCCGCGGAGGTCGTTGACTCGATGGTGCAGACCATGGGCAGAGGCAGAGCCAGATGATGCAGAGGCAGCCGGGGCTCCAAACAGCTGCTCCTCTGACGCAAGGTGGAACCCAGGGCACTATGGGCACCGACCAGGAGGAAGGGGCGCTCAGTGCCTTCGTGGACTCGTCCCATGGGGCGGTGACAGTGGACAGCAGCTCCCCGAGTTCCACCCTTCTGATGAGGCTCGGGGTCAGCACACGGGACAGGGCGGCTCGGCTGTGCATGTACCGCTGGCCGGTGAGCCGTTGCCCTCAGAGGGCGCCTGCCAGATGTATCGAAGGCCAAGGGACGAAGTAAGCAGCTGGCTGCCTCCACTTCAGATGTGCATCCTGGGGAAACATCAAGACATCAAGGAGGGCCAGGCATGTCGAAGATCATTGAGGGCAATGGGGGAGGGGTGGACAGGGTAGGTAGGGGGGTGAGGGCGGTGGGAAGGTGGGGGAGTGGGAGAGGCGGCACCTTTGGGAGAGCGGGGACCGGTATTAAACACACTTGTGCACAACCAGTAGAATGCCTCTGTTACTTTCTTCCGCAACGCATCACCGCGTGCACGTGTTGGGAGTGGGCGAGCGCTCAGCAGACAGGCAGGGGACAAACTATGGCACAGACTGAGGAGTACCAGCACCCAGCTCTCTGTGGGTTATCATCACCACCCCCTGCCGGCTGACTAGGCTGACACAGTGCCAGTATCCTGGAGTGATGTGGCACATACCCTGGGAGGGTGGGAAATAGGGGTGGTGGGTGGGTAAGGTTGCAATGACGGGGGGTGGGGGGGGGGGCATATGGCTGCGACCCTCTTTAATGACAGTTAGATGTATTAAACTGTGAGCTATTTGCATCTTTTTCCTGTGTCTGTGTGAGTTTCCTCCAGTTGCTCCGGTTTCCTCCCACAATCCAAAGGTGTGCAGGTTAGGTGGATTGGCCGTGTTAAATTGCTCCTAGTGGGATTATGTGAACAAGGTGGGGAATTGGGCTGAGGTAGGGTACTCTCCTGGAGGGCCGCTGTCGGCTCACTGGGCCGAATGGCCTCCTTCTGCACTGTCCGGATTCTATGAATGTATTGAAATGAGGTTCCTGCTGTACAGTAAAGTCCATGATTATTGGTAAACAGGAGTATGCGTTTGTACTGAATATTTTTATTATTTTATCCACAGCTACAGGACTTAGTACCGCAGAACAAACTGCAGAAGAAGGTAAATTTTAAAATGATGTTATTTCACACTTATTCAACATCCAGTTACAAAAACAAATCATGTCGCATGATGATATATTTCCATGTGTTGCAAGGTTTTATGTTAGTGCTATAACCGGCACAAGACCGATGGGGTTTGAGTGATCAGTGTCCTCGTGAGTCTCGCAGCTCTCCCGCTCAGGGGGGGTTGGAAGACCCAGATCACTCATGATTAAGATCTGTATAAAGTCAGCCAGGTATGGAACCAACAGGACAGATGTGCCTGCGATCTGCTGCAGATTGTAAAAGTAATTGCTCTGCAATAAACCAAGTTTTCTTTTTCCTAACTCGATTCGGGCTAGTTTCTGACCGACAAAATTAATTGTATTGCGACTACCATTTTCACCTAAAGATAGGAACCATTTTCTGCAGTTCCATGGGATATTGTAATAGGCGTTCCAATGATAACTATGGTGGCTATGCATCACTGTAAATACACAAGAGGTGAATGTGGACACACTACACCTAGCTAGACACTAGAGGGAGCACCAGAGACATCATGACACAGGCATTCAACCAATAGGTTAGTAAGATAGGACACGACCAATGGGCATTCACGATACACACAGAGGTGACACTACCACAGGAGGGCATCACACCATCCCATATAAAAGGACACAGCACACATGATCTTCCCCTTTCCAGTGTAGACTCTCGGTGAGTACACAGGGTTTATTTGAAACACATCGCACCCACCACGTGGATTGTAGCAGACTGGTTCATCAGTCTGAGTAGCTATAGCAGGATTAACAGGAGAGTCGAATCCAAGTAGGAGAATTGTTAACAGTTTAATAAATGTGTTAAAGCTATCTCCAAGTCCGAACCTTCCTTTGTCAGAGTGCACATCAAGGAAGCAGCTTATGCGACGTCAAGAGCATAACAAAACAATAACCTGGGCATTCAAGGGCAGCACGGTAGCATAGTGGTTAGCACTGTGGCTTCACAGTGCCAGGGTCCCAGGTTCGATTCCCTACTGGGTCACTGCCTGTGCAGAAGCTGCACGTTCTCCCCGTGTCTGCATGGGTTTCCTCTGGGTGCTCCGATTTCCTCCCACAGTCCAAAGATGTGCAGGTTAGGTGGATTGGCCATGATAAATTGCCCTTAGTGTCCAAAAAGGTTGGGAGAGGTTATTGGGTTATGGGGATAGGGTGGAAGTGAGGGCTTAAGTGGGTCGGTGCGGACTCGATGGGCCGAATAGCCTCCTTCTGCGCTGTACTATGTTCTCTGTCTATTCCAGAGCTGCTTGTATCAGAAGAAACAGAGAAATTGTGCATCTCGAGCCTTTGTTCTCCTGTATTGTTCATCAGTCACTTGGCAAATTCACCCTTAGTGATATGCCCTTACATGATCTGTACTGCCTGTTTACTCTATAGGCGGTGATATGCTGCAGCGTTTCTCCTCCTTAAGCGACATCAGATGCTCCATTCTTCTTTGTTACATTCACCCTCTCCTCTCTGATAATGAAATGTGTACTTTGGGAAAACCATACCTGAACCACCTCTACCTGGGGTGAGGGCGAACGTTTCCTGAGGTCTTACGATGACAGATCAGCTGTAAAACCAAATTTGTAAAAGCGGGTGACCAAAAACACGGCTGCAAAAAGTCATTGGCAGCTGCAGAAACCACCACTGAAACTTTGCATGCGCCTCGGTCTCCCAAACTCCCCCCCTTGCGTTTGTTTTAGGTTGTGCGAGTGACTGCCTGATGCACGATCAATTGCACAAAGACCCAGATTGGGTACAACTGTGGCTTTATTGCAGTCAGATGCGTGGCCTCCTGCTGCAGCTGGCGAAATGGCAGATCAATGGAGGACACGCATAGTTATACTCCTCCTACTGGGCGGAGCCAGCCGGCAGGGGCTACCGGCGAACCTGTCGTACAGGTCCTACCTTGCATCCCCTAATACAGGTGTACACAGTGGTTCACCACACTGCAATTAGACAGGGCCTCCTTCCAAAGCGAGGAATTAGGTGGATCGCGGAGAGAAGCAAGGGTTCGAGGGAATTGGAATTGAAGCAGAAAACGGGTGTTAACATCTTCTGCCCTTCTTCTTCTTAAAAAAAAACTATATGTCCTACTTTAAAACAATACCAAAACATTTTGGAAATATTAGACTGAGGTCCATCTGACGCTAATGTGACAAAAATTGAATTCCTACATTGTGTTTTATTTCCTTGTGAGCCACGGTGGCTCTCAGGCTGTGCTGGATTTCAATCACGCAATATCTGCAGTCCAAATCCTCATCTGGTGCACGGCCTACCCTATTGAGTGTCTCTGGGAGTGATGGTTAGTCTTCAATATTGAGTGAAAACCAGCGGTGGCAAATCAATCCGTGGCCTGGCTTACACCCTGCATAATTTTGCTTGAGTACAAAAAAAAGTAAACTGTTGAGCTCGCTTCCAACTCCTTGTCTGATCTGACCTCGGGGCTGGTTTAGCATACTGGGCTAAATCGCTGGCATTTAAAGCAGACCAAGGCAGGCCAGCAGCACGGTTCGATTCCCGTACCAGCCTCCCTGGACAGGCGCTGGAATGTGGCGACTAGGGGCTTTTCACAGTAACTTCATTGAAGCCTACTCGTGACAATAAGCCATTTTCATTCATTTCATCTCCAGGTCCGCTTGATCCCCTCAGAGTTCAAAAATCTCTTGATCTGCCTTGATTATACTCATTCCCTTAGACTTCAACAGTAAAAGCATATCAAGAACAAGGAACAAAGCAAATTACAGCACAGGAACAGGCCCTTTGGCCCTCCCAGCCTGCGCCGATCCAGATCCTTTATCTAAACCTGTCTCCTATTTTCCAAGGTCTACTTCCCTCTGTTCCCGCCCGTTCATATATCTGTCCAGATGCCTCTTAAATGATGCTATCGTGCCCGCCTCTACCACCTCCACTGGTAAAGCGTTCCAGGCACCCACCACCCTCTGTGTAAAAAACTTTCCACGCACATCTCCCTTAAACTTTCCCCCTCTCACCTTGAAATCATGATCCCTTGTAACTGACACCCCCACTCTTGGGAAAAGCTTGTTGCTATCCACCCTGTCCATACCTCTCATAATTTTGTAGACCTCACTCAGGTCCCCCCTCAACCTCCGTCTTTCCAACGAAAACAATCCTAATCTACTCAACCTTTCTTCATAGCTAGAACTATCTAAGCGGGCCGTTGATTTGCTATCGCCTCTTGTGCAGATGTCAATTCCACTGCATATCAGAATAAAATTGACACTTTCTTTTTCTCATTTTTGTTTCCTTCCATCTGTTTTTGATGGGGGGAGAAAAACGTTAATGAAAATAATGCACGTTGCACATCATCTTTTATTTTGTGCACTAATATTTGCCTTGTGCTCTCTGCCAACAGCCAGGCTGGCAAAGGAAGAAGAAGAGTTTCTTGAAATGGGTAAGCTTTAGAAAATCAAAAGCATGATTTGAAGGCAACTGAGGGATGTCGGGAATAAAATAGTTCAAATGTTTCCAGGAATGTGGGATATTGTTGACACCAAAAGGTTATGAATGTTGCAGGTAAATGCGACCTTACCACCAGGATGCATGAGGCTGAAGCTTTATGATTGACATGCAAGGTGTGACGTGCTGTTGCTAAGTATTGTAGGAACAGGTACCTATTTGGGAGATTGAGAAATCTGGGGCGGGATCTCCGACCCCCCCGCCAGGTCGGTGAATCCTGCCCCCGCCGGCTGACGAATTCTCCTGCGCCGGGAATTTGGCGTGGACGGGAATCGAGCCACACCGGGCGGCGGCCGCTGGCAGCGCCCCCCCCCCCCCCCCCCCCCCCCCCACCGCGATTCTCCGGCCCACAATGGGCCGAGTGGCCGCCCGTTTTCGGCCAGTTCCGCCAGCGTATATTACACCAGGTATTTGCCGGCGGGACCTGGCTGTGCGGGCAGCCTTCGGGTCCTCGGGGAGGGGGGTGGGGGGGGGGGGGGGGGGATCTGGCCCCGGGAGGTGCCCCCACGGTGGCCTGGCCCGCAATCGGGGCCCACCAATCCGGGGGCGGGCCTGTGCCGTGGGGGCACTCTATTCTTCTGCCTCAGCCGCTGTGGTCCTCCATGATGGCCGACGCAGAGATGAAACCCCCCTGCATATGCGCTGGGATGACGCCAGCACACGCTGGCGCTCCCACGTATGCGCCAAGTCACGGCGGCCGGCGGATGCCATTCGCCGCCGGTTGGCGTGGCGCCAAGCCCCTTTCCCGCCGGCCGGCAGGGCGCAAACCACTCCGGCGCTGGCCTCGCCCCTGAAGGTGCGGGGGATTCCGCACCTTTGGGGCTGCCTGAGGCCAGAGTGGTTCCCGTCACTCCTTCGTGTCAGAGATGCTCAACCCGCCAATTCCCGCAGAATCCCTCCTCAGGTCGTGTAGTCGATTGCCTGGGACTGCATCAAACGCTCCGGGACACAGTACTAGGAACAGCCGACACTGAAAAAGTGCAGGTGGCAGAGCTTTTAGAATTTTGGAATTTCAAACATGGGATATTCACTCTGTACTACCAACTTCAAAGATGTGGCGACATGGTGATACAGTGGTTAGCACTGCTGCCTCACAGCGCCAAAGACTGGAGTTTGATTCCGGCCTTCGGTGACTGTCTGTGTGGAGCTTGCAACTTCTCACCCTGTCTGTGTGGGTTTCCTCCCATAGTCCAAAGGTGTTCAGGTTAGGTGAGGTTGGGGGAATTGGGTGGAGGAGTGGGCCTAGGTAGGATGCTCTTTCAGAGGGTCAGTGCAGGTTCAATGGGCTGAATGGCCTTCCTCTACAATGGATGTAACCCTACGCAACCCCTTTAAAATTCACCAGGGATGAGAAACCTCACAGTGTCCAGACTGAAGGAAGAAAGCAGTGACGTTATTTCACTGAGAAAATGTTTAATGCCACACGTAGAGAACGAGGATTTTAAGTGAGCGGTGAGAGAGATAATGTTTGATTCCCACAGGAAAAGAGCCAGAGGAATACAGAGCAAGGTGTGATTGGATGACAAGAGCCACACCACTTCTTCAGCGGTCTCTGTGGACAAGGAGCAGATAGTATAGCCAGGCAGAGAGACTAGATTTAGGACAAAGGTCAGCAAGCCTCAGTTAGTTTGCTGTCGTGACCACGGTGTCGATGTAATCTTCCACAATAATCTCACAGATGATCCCAAGTGCGCTGTTCTCAAGATGGAGGCAGATATGGAAAGAGGTGATGATGGCGGGTCCACTCCCAGAATTCACAGTGTCAACACTAGAACCACTGAGTTGGTTCGGAAGGGCATTGGGAAGAGAACCCCAACTGGACACATAGACAGAAAGTTTGGCGAAAGAACAGTATGGGGATATTGGGAGTTGCTGATGGGAACATTGGCAAGATTAGCCCCAAATTTTTCCAAATTAATTTACGGGAAATAAGCATCACTGGCTTGTCCCGCATTTATTGCCCATTTCTAGTTCCTCTGAGAAGGAGGTGGGGAGCTGCTTTCTTGAACGACTGCGGTCCACACGGTGTAGGTATTGACCAGGACGGTGACAGTGCAGGAACGGTGATATATTTCCAAGTCAGGGTGACGTGCGGCGTGGTCGAACGTCCGCAGGTGGTGGGGTTCCCAGGTACCTGCTGCCCTTCTCTTTCCAGGCGGTAGAAGCTGCGGATTTGGAAAATGCTGCCCAGGGAGCTGACCTTGGTGAGTCCCTGCACTACATCTTGTTGATGACCACACACTTGCTGCTGCTGTGGATCAGCGAGGGAGAATGTTTGGCAAAGGAATAGCAAGTGGTTACGGCTCGGAAGGAGGCAGTGATGAGTAGCGCCATTAATCTTTCAGAAGAAAGACCTTGGAAAGCCGAGCTGAGAGGGAGCCAAGCCTGGGATTGAAGCAGGAGAGCAGGAAGATTGAGGGATCATAAAGGGTTGGGGTCAGAATTTCGGAGTGCTCAGTACCTCAAAGGGGTGTAAGGACAGGAATCATGACAGTAAAAGGAAGGGCAGGATAAAGAGTAAGGAAGAGTAAGGGCAACACGGTAGCATTGTGGATAGCACAATTGCTTCACAGCTCCAGGGTCCCAGGTTGGATTCCCGCTTGTGTCACTGTGCGGAGTCTGCACATCCTCCCCGTGTGTGCGTGGGTTTCCATCGGGTGCTCCGGTTTCCTCCCACAGTCCAAAGATGTGCAGGTTAGATGGATTGGCCATGCTAAATTCCCCTTAGTGTCCAAAATTGCCCTTAGTGTTGGGTGGGGTTACTGGGTTATGGGGATAGGGTGGAGGTGTTGACCATGGGTAGGGTGCTCTTTCCAAGAGCCGGTGCAGACTCGATGGGCCGAATGGCCTCCTTCTGCACTGTAAATTCTATGAAGTGAAACATGGGTATGGGAAAAAGTGGGACTAAAAGTGATGATCTTGGGTCTGGTGGACACTGAACTCTGAGGAGAAATTAAACATAATGAGCCACGATTTGTTTTTAACTGAGAATTTTTTTCTTTTCACATAAACAGAGAAGATAGTTGCTGAAGAATTTGAAAAAGGTAAGGCGAGAAAAAAAAGCAGGATTTGCAAGGTTGATTCAAATACAAAAATGGTCCATCGATATGATAATGACAACTGTGTTTTTGAGTTTGTGTGAAAGAAATGTTGAGAAGCAAAACAGATCGCAGGATTGTTTCAGTCATCCATGCATATTCGCTGAGACTGGAGCGTACGCCGTGAACCAAGAGAATTATTTTCTACTTACAGTAACAAAATATGAAAACATTGCTTTTCTCTGGAGGCCTTCTTAGCAAATAATCCATGGAACATGATATAATGGGGCAGAAATTCTTTGGATGTTCTCCTGACCTCCCACCACAGGGTGGAATTTGCAGCTTCAGAGCCAGGAACAGTGGCAGGCAGGAAAGTCGACATGGCGCCCATTGAGTTGGCTCGGCAGATCGTCCGCTTGTCCGCTCATTACCTATGCATAAATGAGCAGCTCGTCGTATCTCATGGCAGGGTGTGGGGCACAGGGAATTATCCAGCCGTTACCTCACTCTCAACTCACACTCCCATGAAGCCATCACACATTCTCTGGATTACAGTGCACAGGGATGTCACACACTATCAACACAACGGATCACTCAATCTCTCGCACACAATAGCACCTTAATCTCCTCTCACGCACTGCACACGTTGCCCCTGACATAGGCCCACATGCTTATCACATGTCCTTTCTCCTCACCAGTCTGTCCGTTTGTCTTTATGCAGGACAGGGTCGCCCACAGTAACAGGGAGAGATCCCAGACAGGAGGAGGTTGTCCGAGCTCAGGCCACCACCTTCGAGGAGCAGATGAGAGAGCTGACTGGTGAGGACAGAGATTGTTCTGGTACAAATGGGTATCTCCCAATAAGCATTCAGCTCGCCGGCTGAAATGAGAGTGCTGTTTAATGGAGGCGACTCTCCAGCCAATTAGTAATGATCTCTTTTCTCTCTTACAGCTAGCAGCAAAAGAAGGAGGCGGGACAGCACCAGCCAGTCCATCAGCCCCAGCCCACAGAGGCACCTCACATGATGATGCTGAGAGCCCACTGGGTGTAGAGATGTCACTGCGTTCACCTGCACCCTCCGCCAGCAAAGAAATACACACACCTCAGGATCTAGTTTTAGAGGGGCTTGGGGGTCACTGTCGAGTGAGCACAGATTCGGGCCCACAACAGGCAGAGGCAGTGACAGAGGCTAGACCACCAACTCTCAGAGGTCTGGCTCCTGCTCAGTCTGGGGTCTGAGGACGAACCTCTGGAATCGGTTCTCAGAGAGATGTCAGAGCTTCAAAGACAGACAGGAGAACAGCGGGCAGAGTTGTCGAGCATATCAAGGTCACCATTAGAAGGGTGGCATGTGCCGACGCTGCACTCGGACCTACACCCCATGACTGTGGCTATGAGAGAGGAGAATGGCGCACCTCGATCTCCCTCCTGGAGTCCCTTCCCCTCTCGGAGTTATGGCGGGACGGCGTGGCACCCGCTGGGAGGAGGGGTGTCAGCCGGACACGCCGGGGGGAACCCACCCAAAACTCCTCAAGGCTGTCTACCTTCTCAAAATGCTCTCTGCCAACTCCAGCTGGTCAGGCCGAGGAAGGTGCACCTGCCCCACAGCAGGAGACCAAAATCAGGGCTGGGTCCGCCAGGCCTCAGGCCTCCGGGAGAATACTTGCCAAGGTCATGGCAGACAATGAGGCACAGTAGTCAGCAGGCTCCCACAACCTCTGCTGCGGATATCAGAAACGCACCCCGATGCAGCTTTAGGGTGACTGCGATTAAGAAGTACTGAGAGCACAATGATGCCACTGGTCTGGTGCATGTGTAAATATATTGGGATGGATTCTCCGTCGGCGGGATTCTCCGCTTCTCCGGCAGCGCACTCACGCCAGCGGAATTCCCAACGGCGTGGTGGTGGCTACATGGCACGCCCCATTGACAGGCTGCTGGGACAAAGGGTCCCGCTGCTGGATGGGGGTGCGCCACGCCAGGAAACGGGTCTGCCAGGACAGACCTGCCCATTTTGCTTTCATGAAAGTCTCATCTAGCAAATGACTCTTCCATCAGATGCAATGCTCTGAGATCATCCAAGTGCAATGGATGTCCTCCTGCTCACCTATCTCCCATAGTGTCCCTCAGGTCTCTGTTCTTTCCCAGAAAGGTGGGAACAGGAGTAGGCCATTCAGCCCATCAAGACTGCTCTGCCATTCAATACGATCATGACTGATGCTCCAATTTAATGTCTTTTTCCCCCACTATCCCCATTTCCCTCTATGTCATTGGTATTTAGAAACCTGTCTTTCCCCACTTTAAACACACACTGACTGAGCTTTGTAAGGGTGCCTCCTGTTTCTTTCCATTTTATTTTTGTCAGTTTATTATTTTGTGTTGTGCACCCATAATCGGAACGTGCCTTTTAAGTAGAAGGTTGAAGCAGCTTCTTGTCAGGACACTTTGTTCCCAGGTTTTGTTTTTAGCCTGACTCGTTGGCACTGAGTGGATCTTAGGAAGCACGTTTGGAGGGAGTCGGATCGATTAATTAACTGGCAACTGGTGGGCTTGCCAGGGACAGTGTTCTGCCTGACAAAGGGCAGTGATTTGTTCCTGCATGATGCTTTCTGAGAGAACTTGTTGGGAGTGATTACACCTTGTAAGTGAAAAGAATGCTCGGTCCCTCTCTTTCCCTCTCCTTGCTGAAGTGGAAGAACCGCTTTATTGCTCTGAAAGCAGTGATTGCCTATCACACCATTTGCTGTGAACCTGGAATGGAGCTAAGTCTGCAGAGGATGTAGATAACCTTGCCAGAGAAAACCATCTCAAGCCTAGAAGGTTGAAATATCAAGATGAAAACTAAACTTCAGATAAAAAAACCAACCAGAAGTCAACCCAGTGAATCACAGATCTTTATCCTTTCATTAATATTTTCTTTCCACCACCGTTTCCCCTCTGTGTTGTTTGTGTAAAGATCGGGGGTAGTGTTATGGCACCCTGGCTAAATGCACAGTCAATTCCAGCCCCACCTGCCCTGGAGTCACAACACAAGTGAATTAACCAATATTTCTTATCAAAATACGTAAACCCGTTGGCACTTGGCTGTGCGATGATTATAGTCACCAGGTTTGTAGGTTTAAACACAATTCCTGTTTATTTATAACAAGAACTGTAAGGGACAATGCAGCAAATACAACTAGTTACCGATTAACTAATTCCAAACTCCCCAATTTAACTTGCCCCCCCCCCCCCACCCCCTACACAGACAGACAAACATAGTGGGATGGAAAGGGATAAATGATAATAATCAAAGGAAAAAGAGTCTTTGTTTCAGGTGGTGGTTCTTAGTGCACCTTTCTCCACAGCAGGCTTATAGGTTAAAGTCTTTGCAGCCTGGAATGGTCTTCTCTGGAGATTCATTCATGTGTGCAATTTCTGAAGTACAGCTGTCACAGCCTTTCCAGAGAGAGAGGAGCAAGTTAAAGTCTCTGTTTGCAGCCCGTATGTGGTATTTCTGTAGATAGATTCATTCAGTCACTCTGTCGGGTCTGATATCCAGCACCTACAGGCTGTCTGGAGAGAAACACAGAGGAAAGAGAGTGGATCTTCTCTCTCAGCTGTGAGGAGTCAAACTTAAACTCCTTAGGTCTCTGAACCACCCCACTGGTATAACATCCAATCACCACCTGTTACAGGGCAGAGTGCAGCCTTTTGGGTCAATTCATTGGTCCCAGCCCATCAATCACACCGAGTCCCAGCCCATCGCTCTCACTGCTGACAGAAAGGCTGTGGTCCGCAGTGTAAGCCAGTAGGCGATCTCTCCTTAAATTTCTGGAATCTTCTGCTTGAATTAAAGACACATGTGGGCAGCACAGTAGCGCAGTGGTTGGCACTGTTACTTCACAGCACCAGAGACCCGGGTTCGATTCCCGGCTTGGGTCACTGCCTGTGTGGAGTCTGCACGTTCTCCCCGTGTCTGCGTGGGTTTCCTCCGGGAGCTCCGGATTCCTCCCACAAGTAATTTGAACATTCGGAATTCTCCCTCGGTGTACCCGAACAGGTGCTGGAGTGTGGTGACTAGGAGCTTTTCACAGTAACTTCATTGCAATGTTAATGTAAGCCTACTTGTGACAATAAAGATTATTATTATCCTGCTTGCCTGAAGGAGACATGTCTATTAATCGTCCATGGATCAAAATAAGAACGGCAAAATGAATCAAAGGTGAACTAAGAGGAAAAGGCAGGAAGGATCGTTACAGTAGTTAGGAAGGCGGTTAGGAAAGGGGTATTAGATACTCAGTTACATTTTTCTGCTAGTTTAATTATAATACTGTGCATAACACAAGGTACAGAGAACAAAGAACAATACAGCACAGGAACAGGCCCTTCGGCCCTCCTAGCCTGCGCCGAACACGTGTCCTATCTAGACAAAACACCTGTGTCCTTCTATACCCCGTCTGTTCATGTGCCTCTCCAGAGAAGTCTTAAAGGTCGCTAATTATCTGCCTCAACCACCTCACTTGACAGTGCATTCCAGGCCATCACCACCCTCTGTGTAAAAACTTCCCCCCGCACATCTCCACTGAACCTATCCCCCCTCATCTTGAACCTGTGCCCCCTTGTAATTGTAATTTCCGCCCTGGGAAAAAGCTTCCAACTGTTCACCCTATCTATACCCCTAATAATTTTATAAACTTCTATCAGGTCGCCCCTCAGCCTCCGTCTCTCTCGGGAGAACAATCCCAGTTTATTCAATCTCTCCTCATAGCTAATACCCTCCATACCAGGCAACACCCAGGTAAACCTTTTCTGTACTTTCTCCAAACCCCCCACGTCCTTCTGGTAGTGCGGTGACCAGAATTGGACGCAATATTCCAAATGTGGCCTAACCAACGTTCTATATAACTGCAACATAATTTTCGAGCTTTTATACTCGATACCCTGTACTATGAAGGCAAGCATGACATATGCTTTCTTTACCACCATTTCCACCTGTGCTGCCACTTTTAAGGATCTGTGGACATGCACGCCCATATCTCTGTGTTTCTATGATCTTGATGGTTCTATAGCTCCCACCTGAATTGGATCTACCAAAATGTATCAGCTCGCATTTGTCCGGTTGAAATTCCATCTGCCATTTCTCTGCCCCAATTTTGCAGCCTATCTATATCCTGCTGTATTCTCTGACAATCTTCATCACTATCCACAACTCCTGCAATCTTAGAATCATCCGCAAACTTGGTAATCAGACACGATGTGTTTTCTTCCAAATCATTTATATGCATTAAAGAGCAGAGGTCCCAGTACTGATCCCTGCGGAACTCCACTAGTTACAGACCTCCATTCGGAAAAACACCATTCCGCTGCTACCCTCTGCCTTCTATGGCCAAGCCAGTTCTGGATCCAACCAGCTAGTTCACCCCTGATCCCACGTGATCTAATCTTTTACAGCAGCCTGCCATGACGGACCTTATCAAATGCTTTACTAAAGTCCATGTAGACAACATCCACAGCCTCATCAATCATTTCTGTCACCTCCTCAAAAAACTCGATGAAATTAGTGAGACATGATTTCCCTTGTACAAAACCATGCTGTTTGTCCCTAATAAGACCATTCATTTCTAAATGGGCGTCGATCCGGGCCAGGATTCTCTGAAATCCCAGCCAAGTGTTGACGCCGGCATAAACAGCGGAGTGGTGTACGCCGGCGTCAATGGGCCCCCGGCCCAGTTATTCTCCGGATTTCAGGGCGCTGGAAGGGCGGCGGAGTGCTTTGTGCTGCTGCGGCATTGAAAGCCGGCCCTGCACGGCCGGAGCGGGTCCGCACACGCGCCGACGGTTGTCTCCGCGCCAGCCCGTGCGCGGCAGCTCCCGCGCAACATGGCGGAGCCCTTCAGGGGCCCGGCCTGGAGGAACAAAGGCCCCCCCCCCCCCGGAATGAGCGCGCCCGCCGATCGGTAGCCCCCGATCGCAGGCCTGGCCACCGTGGAGGCCCCACCGGTGTCGGATCCCCCCGCACCCCCCCCCCCCCCCCCCACCAGGATGGCCTCCGCAGCCAGAAACTCGGCGGAATTCAGCAGGCACTCGGCCCATCGAGCACAGAGAATCGCCTTGGGGGCTGCTTTCAACGGCCCCCGACCACCGCCGCGGCAACCGCGCGGGCACAATTGGTGCCGAGCATCGGAGCAATGTGGCGCGATTCCCCCCCCTCCCCCCCCAGCCCCGCCAATTCTCCAACCTGGCACGGGCTGAGAGAATCCCGGCCCCTATCTCCGACAATTTCACTATCATTGACGTCAAGCTCACTGGCCTATAATTACCCAGATTATCCTTGCACCCCTTCTTAAATGACGGTACAACATTGGCTATCCTCTAGGATCTCACCTGTGGCCAATGAGAAAACAAAGATTTCTGTCAGAGACCCAGCGATTTCATCTCTTGTCTCCCTCAGGAATCTGGGAAAGATGCCATCTGGCCCTGGGGACTTGTCTACCTTTATGCTTTTTAACACTTCCTCCCTCGTAATAACGACCAATTCCAAAGTATTTACATACCCCTCTGAGACACCACCAATCAACGTGTCCTTCTTTGTGAATACCGATTCAAAATACTCATTCAGGATCTCACCTATTTCTTTTGGTTCTATACATAATTTCCCTCCTTTGTCCTTGAGTGGACCAACTCTTTCTCGAGCTACCCTCTTGTTCCTAATATACACAGAAAATGCCTTGGGATTCTCCTTAATCCTGTCTCCCAAGGACATTTCATGACCCCTTTTTGCCCTCCGAACTCCCTGCTTGAGCTCTTTTCTACTTTCCTTGTATCCCTCAAGTGCTTTATCTGTTTTTAGTTACCTGTACCTCACATATGCATCTTTTTTCTTTTTGACAAGATTCTCAATTTCCCTGGTCATCCATGGTTCCCAAATCCTGCCTTTCCTGTCCTTCAGTTTTACCGGCACATGCCTGTCTTGCACTCCCATCAACTCCTCCTGAAAAGACTCCCACATGCCAAATGTGGATTTACCCTCAAACAGCCTCTCCCAAACAACAGCCTCGAAATCCCTGCCTAATCTGGTTGTAGTTAGCCTTCCCCCAATTTAACACCTTACCCGAGGACAACACTCGTCCTGTTCCATGAGTCTCCGAAAGCTTACGGAATTGTGGTCACTGTTTGTGGTGATATGAGTGGGAGTACTGCCATTGGTGCAGAGCATTGGTTTCCCATTGGCTCGGGCTGCTCATGTGCCTCTCGTCTGATTGGCTGGGACTAGTCATGTGGCTGCTCACCAATTGGTTCTTGAGGCAAGTAGACCCCGCCTCCAAGGCGGGGTATAAGTACCCAGGTTTCCCGGCGGTCGGCCTTTCTCTGTAGTCGACCACCGGTCTAACAACTAGCTGATTAAAACTACAGTTTGGATCTTCATCGTGTCTCGCGTCCAATTGATGGTACATCACTGTTCGCCACATGTTTTCCCACTACAACGTTAATGACCTAGCCTGGCTCGTTCCCTAGTACTAAGTCCAATCTAGCTCTAGTTGGACTATCCACATATTGTTCCAAAAACCTTCTTGGACACACTTAACAAATTCCTCACCATTCAGACCCCTAGCCCTGAGGGATGTCCAGTCAATATGAGGAAAATTAAAGTCTCCCACTACAACAACCTTATTCTTCCTAAATTTATCCAGAATCTACTTACATATCTGTTCCTTAACTTCCTGTGGGCTGTTGGGAGGCCTGTAGTACACCCTCATCATAGTGCCTGCCCCCTTCCTGTTTCTGAGCTCTACCCACAGTGCCTCATTATTTGATTTTTCCATGGTGTCCTCCCTTTGTACAGCTGGAATATGTTCCCTAACCAATATTGCAACTCCCCACATCTTTTACCTTCCTTCCTGTCTCGCCTAAAACACCTATAGCCTGGAATATTTAGCTGCCAGTCCTGTTCCTTTTTTAACCAAGTCTCCATTACAGCAACCACATCCAAGTTCCGCGCGTGAGTAAAGTTAATCTGTCTTACCTATTATACTCCGTGCATTGAAGCCGATATACCGAAGGGCAGCACGGTAGCATAGTGGTTAGCACAGTTGCTTCACAGCTCCAGGGTCCCAGGTTCGATTCCGGCTTGGGTCACTGTCTGTGCGGAGTCTGCACATCCTCCCCGTGTGTGCGTGGGTTTCCTCCGGGTGCTCCGGTTTCCTCCCACAGTCCAAAGATGTGCAGGTTAGGTGGATTGGCCATGCTAAATTGCCCTTAGTGTCCAAAATTGCCGTAAGTGTTGGGTGGGGTTACTGGGTTACGGGGATAGGGTGGAGGTGTTGACCTCGGGTAGGGTGCTCTTTCCAAGAGCTGGTGCAGACTCGATGGGCCGAGTGGCCTCCTTCTCCACTGTAAATTCTATGATACTCCAGACCTCCAGTCCCACTGAGTTCGACCTTCCCCCAGCTTCTTCTTAGCCAGCCTGACCCTGGTACCATGCTCATCCCCAGTCTCTACACTTGCTGGCTTACTGATTCCCACCCCCCCCTGCCATATTAGTTTAAACCCATCCGAACCGTACTAGCATGTTTGTTCAAGTTAGAAAGCTGGTGATTGCAGTGTAATGGGATCAACCAAGGATATCAGGTATTTTCAATAAAATCTAATCTTACCTGCGTAGTATCTAATGGGGCTGGAATTGACCATACTCTAGCTCCAGGATAGAGAATTCCAAAGATTCACAATCCTCTGAGTTAGGAACAAGAAAGTGTTTATTAAAAAAGAGTGATTTGGTACAGGAGGTTTTGTCCTAGCTTGCCGTAGAGCCTTACATGCTGACTACGCGGCTGCAAGGTGTATCCTGCCCAAGAGAGGACACTACCCTCGGAGTGACCACTCACTCTCGGTTCTCATTGGTCCCTTCAGTCAGGTGACCCTTTTCGGCTGTACTGCCTTAAAGAGACAGTCACCATAATCATCACACATCCTCCAGGTTTAGGCTAATTCAAAGTAATAGTCGGGGACTTTAGTCATTCATGGCACACTGCGTGCGGCGTGATGTCATGACCACACATATGGCTGTACAATCCTCCGATACACCTGTGCTCACACTGTGGAACTACAACTTCTTAATCTTTCTAACCCTGCCACCATATCTTGGTGTATCCCCAACAGGGGGGTGTTCTTGGGTTACGTGTATAGGGTGGATACGTGGGTTTGAGTGGGGTAATCATTGCTCGGCACAACATCGAGGGCCGAAGGGCCAGTTCTGTGCTGTACTGTTCTATGTTCTATGGAGATGGAGGCAGCCTGACACCTCCCACTCCCTGTTGTCTGATATGACGTTGGTGGACGGGCTCTGGAGAGAGGAGGCCATGGGACTCCGGGCTGATGGTGGGGTGCTGCTGTGGGGCCAGGTCACAGGAAGAGGGCATTCAGATGGGGTGGGGGGGGGGGGGGGGGGGGAACACTTCCACGGTCACCTGGTTGGATGGCTCCGGGTTGCGCATCAGAAGGCCTCTGATGTCTTCATTGGAGGGTGGGGGGATGGGAGCTAAAGTGAGGTCCTGAATCCCTGCCATCCTCTGTACCATGGAGCGCCTGTACCATGGAGTGCCGCTCCTGCAGCAAAACAGGGCAGATGTCAGGAATCACTAGTCGTTGAGTTTCCTCTGCCCCCTCCCCCACAAACCCCAGGCATGACAGCACATTCACAAACCAGGTTGGATCTGGATGAGTATTTTATCATCTGTGTGATTACGTCCGCTATTGAAAGAGTGTTGCTCTGTTTTTAGCACCATGCACCCAAGCCCTGAACACCCACTGGAGCACTATAATGATCCAGATCTCTCCCTTCACCATGGAAGACCAAACATTCAGGATTTCCTCAAAGCAATGACTATCCTGCACCCCCTTTAACCCCACAAATCATTCTTACTCGAGATATTTTGCTTCCAAACCATTTTGTGTGGAGGTCCCCATCTCCCAAGTCAATCTCACCTCTCCCCATCTCCCAAGCCAATCTCACCTCTCCCCATCTCCCAAGCCAATCTCACCTCTCCCCATCTGCCAATACAACCTCACCTCTCCTCGTATCCAAAGCCAATCTCACCTCTCCCCACCTCCCAAGACAATCTCACCTCTCCCCATCTCCCAAGACAATCTCACCTCTCCCCATCTCCCAAGACAATCTCACCTCTCCCCATCTCCCAAACTAATCTCACCTCTCCCCATCTCCCAAGCCATTCTCACCTCTCCCCATCTCCCAAGACAATCTCACCTCTCCCCATCTCCCAAGCTAATCTCACCTCTCCCCATCTCCCAAGCCAATCTCACCTCTCCCCATCTCCCAAGCCAATCTCACCTCTCCTCATCTCCCAAGCCAATCTCACCTCTCCCCATCTCCCAAGCCAATCTCACCTCTCCTCATCTCCCAAGCCAACTCATCTCTCCTCATCTCCCAAGCCAATCTCATCTCTCCTCATCTCCCAAGCCATTCTCACCTCTCCCCATCTCCCAAGACAATCTCACCTCTCCTCATCTCCCAAGCCAATCTCACCTCTCCCCATCTGCCAATACAACCTCACCTCTCCTCGTATCCAAGCCAATCTCACCTCTCCCCATCTCCCAATACAATCTCACCTCTCCCCATCTCCCAAGACAATCTCACCTCTCCCCATCTCCCAAGACAATCTCACCTCTCCCCATCTCCCAAGCCAATCTCATCTCTCCCCATCTGCCAATACAACCCCACCTCTCCTCGTATCCAAAGCCAATCTCACCTCTCCCCACCTCCCAAGACAATCTCACCTCTCCCCATCTCCCAAGACAATCTCACCTCTCCCCATCTCCCAAGACAATCTCACCTCTCCCCATCTCCCAAGCCAATCTCACCTCTCCCCATCTGCCAATACAACCTCATTTCTCCTCGTATCCAAAGCCAATCTCACCTCTCCCCATCTCCCAAGTCAATCTCACCTCTCCCCATCTCCCAAGCCAATCTCACCACTCCCCATCTGCCAATACAATCTCACCTCTCCTCGTATCCAAAGCCAATCTCACCTCTCCCCATCTCCCAAGACAATCTCACCTCTCCCCATCTCCCAAGCCAATCTCACCTCTCCCCATCTCCCAAGACAATCTCACCTCTCCCCATCTCCCAAGCCAATCTCATCTCTCCCCATCTCCCAAGCCAATCTCACCTCTCCCCATCTCCCAAGCCAATCTCACCTCTCCTCATCTCCCAAGCCAACTCATCTCTCCTCATCTACCAAGCCAATCTCATCTCTCCTCATCTCCCAAGCCATTCTCACCTCTCCCCATCTCCCAAGACAATCTCACCTCTCCTCATCTCCCAAGACAATCTCACCTCTCCCATCTCCCAAGCCAATCTCATCTCTCCCTCATCTCCCAAGCCAAACTCACCTCTCCCCATCACCCAAGACAATCTCAACTCTCCCCATCTCCCAATACAACCTCACCTCTCCTCATATCCAAAGCCAATCTCACTTCTCCCCACCTCCCAAGACAATCTCACCTCTCCCCATCTCCCAAGACAATCTCACCTCTCCCCATCTCCCAAGCCAATCTCACCTCTCCCCATCTCCCAAGCCAATCTCACCTCTCCTCATCTCCCAAGCCAACTCATCTCTCCTCATCTCCCAAGCCAATCTCATCTCTCCTCATCTCCCAAGCCATTCTCACCTCTCCCCATCTCCCAAGCCAATCTCACCTCTCCCCATCTCCCAAGCCAATCTCACCTCTCCCCATCTCCCAAGACAATCTCACCTCTCCCCATCTCCCAAGCCAATCTCACCTCTCCCCATCTCCCAAGCCAATCTCACCTCTCCCCATCTCCCAAGCCAATCTCACCTCTCCTCATCTCCCAAGCCAATCTCATCTCTCCTCATCTCCCAAGCCAATCTCACCTCTCCTCATCTCCCAAGCCAATCTCACCTCTCCCCATCTCCCAAGACAATCTCACCTCTCCCATCTCCCAAGACAATCTCACCTCTCCCCATCTCCCAAGCCAATCTCACCTCTCCCATCTCCCAAGCCAATCTCACCTCTCCCCATCTCCCAAGCCAATCTCACCTCTCCCCATCTCCCAAGACAATCTCACCTCTCCCCATCTCCCAAGACAATCTCACCTCTCCCCATCTCCCAAGCCAATCTCATCTCTCCCCATCTCCCAAGCCAATCTCATCTCTCCCCATCTCCCAAGCCAATCTCATCTCTCCTCATCTCCCAAGCCAATCTCACCTCTCCCCATCTGCCAATACAACCTCACCTCTCCTCGTATCCAAAGCCAATCTCACCTCTCCCCACCTCCCAAGACAATCTCATCTCTCCCCATCTCCCAAGACAATCTCACCTCTCCCCATCTCCCAAGCCAACCTCACCTCTCCCCATCTCCCAAGCCAAGCTCACCTCTCCCCATCTCCCAAGCCAATCACATCTCTCCTCATCTCCCAAGCCAATCTCACCTCCCCATCTCCCAAGACAATCTCATCTCTCCTCATCTCCCAAGCCAATCTCACCTCTCCCCATCTCCAAGCCAATCTCACCTCTCCCCATCTCCCAAGCCAACCTCACCTCTCCCCATCTCCCAAGCCAAGCTCACCTCTCCCCATCTCCCAAGCCAATCACATCTCTCCTCATCTCCCAAGCCAATCTCACCTCCCCATCTCCCAAGACAATCTCACCTCTCCCCATCTCCCAAGCCAATCTCACCTCTCCCCATCTCCCAAGACAATCTCACCTCTCCCCATCTCCCAAGCCAATCTCATCTCTCCTCATCTCCCAAGCCAATCTCATCTCTCCTCATCTCCCAAGCCAATCTTATCTCTCCTCATCTCCCAAGCCAAACTCACCTCTCCCCATCACCCAAGACAATCTCAACTCTCCCCATCTCCCAATACAATCTCACCTCTCCTCATATCCAAAGCCAATCTCACCTCTCCCATCTCCCAAGACAATATCACCTCTCCCATCTCCCAAGACAATCTCAACTCTCCCCATCTCCCAAGACAATCTCACCTCTCCCCATCTCCCAAGCCAATCTCACCTCTCCCCATCTCCCAAGACAATCTCAACTCTCCCCATCTCCCAAGACAATCTCACCTCTCCCCATCTCCCAAGCCAACCTCACCTCTCCCCATCTCCCAAGCCAATCTCACCTCTCCCCATCTCCCAATACAATCTCACCTCTCCTCATATCCCAAGACAATCTCACCTCTCCCCATCTCCCAAACTAATCTCACCTCTCCCACATCTCCCAAGCCATCTCCCTCTCCCATCACCAAGATAATCTCACCTCTCCCCATCTCCCAAGCCAATCTCACC